>NC_084737.1:65253025-65340525 GCF_033978785.1 Entelurus aequoreus
ACAACCTGGAATGACACTTAATGTGTGGTGTTGGAGTTGTCTGACTTTTTGTGTGGCTGTAAACGCATCACTGGCTATGTGCCATTTGTGCATGTGTTGGCGCAAGTGAGAAAGAGCGAGCGGCTGCTGTTGATATAACAAAGTTGCTTTTGGTCTGGTTTGTACTGCAGAAAATGACCACTTTTGCTAGATATCATTTTTTACTAATGTTTTGGTGATGTGTTTATGGCAGACAAAGAGTTTTGCTCAGTAAAGTGATGGATGGAATTCATGTCCTCAAAGCGTCTCGACAGACGTTACAATATTTGAACAATGATGACGAAAACTGTTTTCTCTGCCGTGTCCGTGTGTCAAAAATTGTTATGCGCTTATTTTTTTTATTGGATTTTGTGCATGGCATAGATTTGCCGTGCGCAGAGGACGCTTGAGCAGTGCGCAATTGCACAGGCGCGCACCTTAGATCGAACGTTGGCGGGGACAAACATGAAGTAATTTTGTCAAAGGTTTACAGATATGATTTCATCTAGTTCACATAAATGGATGAGGATGTGCTGATTCTGGAGGGACAAAATGAAAGAATAATATACAGGCTGTATGGGGATATGGGTGCCTGTGTCAAATACCAGCTGACACATGGACTGGGAAAGCAGGGGAGTGGTTGTTGTGACACGCTCTCCAGGGATGATGTTATTGTTGTATTGTTGCTTGCTACAAAAATTAAAGTTGTTTATCGAGGCAAAACTGTCGTCGGTGTTGCCGTTAAGCACCTGTTATTAATGGTAGGACCAAGTTTATTTCCTTATGCTCCTCTGGAAGGACAGAATAAGTGGTTTGTGGTTCCCTATACTACAACTTCCCGTATCACGGATTCCCGAGATCTTGTAAAAGTCCACGCTATTTCACTGAACGACAGAGCCTCAACAGAACGCCGATTTAGATTGCCGGACTGTGGGTGGTGGTGCTGTTCCATGGCGGTTTCGCTCAGCAGCCTTTCTGCATCCTTTGGAAATCCAGGGTCAGATCATGAGAAACAAAATTCTCTGGTCTGATGAGACAAAGATTGAGCTCTGTGGTGTTAATGCCAGGCGTCATGTTCGGAGGAAACCAGGCACCGCTCATCACCAGGCCAATACCATCCCTACAGTGAAGCATGATGGTGGCAGCATCATGCTGTGGGGATGTTTTTCAGCGGCAGGAGCTGGGTGACTAGTCAGGATAGAGGGAAAGATGAATGCAGCAATGAACAAAGACATCCTGGATGAAAACCAACAGTTCCCATCCAACCTGATGAGTGGTGCTGCAAAGAGGAATGGGCGTAACTGCCCAAAGATAGGTGTGCCAAGCTTGTGGCATCGTATTCAAAAAGCCTTGAGGCTGCATCAACAAAGTATTGAGCAAATGCTGTGAATACTTATGTACATTTTATTTTTATTTATTTTTTTAAACAAATTTGCAAAATAAAAAATAAAAACTTTTCACATTGTCAATATGCGGTATTGTTTGTAGAATTTCAGAACAAAAATGAATTTATACCATTTTGGAATAAGGCTGTAACATAACATGTGGAAAAAGTGAAGCACTGTGAATACTTCCTGCATGCACTGTACTTAACTGAGGCGTTCCCCAAGGCACCCCTTTAAGTCCTCTCATTTTAGGCAGATACGTACAATTTTCTTTCATAATGTGATTTGTGTAACTAATGTGTTGCTGTCGCTTGTTTACCTCAGATGCAGTTAGTAACCATTTGTTCAACTTCTTTAGTTATACTAGTAGGTTCCATTTTAGGTCCTCTCTTTTTCTTCATTTATGCTATTCAACTGGAGACCAGCAAGTTCAGCATCTCCTATTATTGCAGCAGATTTTTAAAAACAATAGAATACTGTCATAGAGATGATCTTTGACTAGCTTTTTGGTAGACTGTCCTTAAAAACAGCAGAGCGCTTCTGTAACTCTGTAACCAAAATCAAATGTCTACTGTAGAAGACGCTGGTTCTCAGAAACGTGCAAAAGAAGACTGATAGTGAAGAAGGAAGTTCGTCCCCCGGTCCTTAGCTTTCTGGAAATGTGTGCCCCAAGACAATTTAGTTGAATATCCCTGCTGTATATTCGTAAAGCATAATAGGAAATCCATGAATGCTTGCGTTGGTAAGTTGATGTGTGAGTGTGAGTGTGCGTGTGCGTGCGTGTGTGTGTGTGTGTGTGTGTGTGTGTGTGTGTGTGTGTGTCCTGTGACTGCACTCGTGTCTGAGGTCTCGTTGCATGACAGAAATAGCAGATAGTTGCACAAGCTGGCACAGCACCAATCACAGGGGAGGGGAACACAATGGTTTCCATGGTAACTCTCATTTCAGCCATCCCGCTGTACACCCTGCACCCTTTTCAACAACAACCTCCACCCTCAGCCACCAGATCCCCACCGTTCTCCCTCCACCTGAGGGAGATGATAAAAATGCATTAACATTTGCCCACGGCGTGTTTTGACAAAACTTTTGGAGAGGGGCGGGGCATTTAGGTCGAGAAAGAATAAGCTACAATTTTATGCAGTTCTGGAGAACCATTTAATTCTGTAGTCTTTTAGTGACTAATGCAGATATCGTACTGCAACACTGGTATATGTTGTTGCAGGTGAATATATCAACATGTGTATATAGTAACTCCATGTTGATGCCATTCTTTGGTCCTGGTTGAGCTAGGTTTAAGGTCACATTTAATGTGAACCGCAAGGTATGGTCGCTGGGTGTATTTTGTATAGGCCTCTAATCGATTTGTTGTACTCTTACACTGTTATTGTCTATTTTTGTCCTCTCAAACGATTTGTATTGCCAAAATGCACTTTAACAAATTTGCAGCTAATACTTTATCTTCATGTTTAATTACTTTATTATGTTTTAATTAATTGAGAACATGTGATATATGTATGTATGTACAAAAAACCACAACTAATGAACTAGGCACGTTGTGTAAATCGTAAATAAAAACAGAATACAATGATTTGCAAATCCTTTTCAACTTATATTCAATTTAATATACTGCAAAGACAAGATAATGAATGTTCAAACATTTTTTTTTGCAAATAATCATTAACTTAATGGCAGCAAGTTTGCAGAGGGGCATTTTTACCACTGTGTTACATGGCCTTTCCTTTTAACAACACTCAGTAAACATTTGGGAACTGAGGAGACCAATTTTTGAAGCTTTTCAGATGGAATTTTTTCCCATTCTTGCTTGATGTACAGCTTAAGTTGTTCAACAGTCCGAGGTCTCCATTGTGGTATTTTAGGCATCATATTGCGCCGCACATTTTCAATGGGAGACAGGTCTGGACTACAGGCAGGCCAGTCTAGTACCCGCACTCTTTTACTATGAAGCCACGCTGTTGCAACACGTGGCTTGGCATTGTCTTGCTGAAATAAGCAGGGGCGTCCATGATGACGCTGCTTTTTTGCAACTTGTGCCAGCTTTTTTGAAACATTTTGCAGGCATCAAATTCTAAATGAGCTTATATTTGCAAAAAATAACAACGTTTTCCAGTTCAAACATTAAGTATCTTGTCTTTGCAGTCTATTCGATTGAATACAAGGATTGAAAAGGATTTGCAAATCATTGTATTCTGTTTTTCATTTACGATTTACACAACGTGCCAACTTCACTGGTTTTGTGTTTTGTACATAGTTTAATGCATTTTGTATCATTTATTTCATGTCAACTTTTCATTACTATTTTTCTAATGTAAACAGTGTGGGTGTCCCAGGTTTATTCACCTCCAATATGATACCGATATTGGAGCTTGAGTATTGGCCGATACTGACAATAATTTAAAATGATATCAATACTTATTATACATACTTTTATTTTACTCAGTGTAGAACGTTAGAAAAGGTTTAAGTAAAATTGAAATTAGTCAAACAAAAAAAAAAAGGTAGGCATGAAAAACACTATCCTATTCATCCTATTCAAACATGTGAAGTGGACTTACAGTATGTCTTCTTCAAAGGGGATCTATGACGAATTTGGTCTTTTCTGACTTATACATGTTGTACAATGTTGGATTCTCGCGTTAAACAATGCCAACGCGTCAAATCATAAGGCGGATGCAATTTGGCGTGAGCTTGCATGCAATTTTGGATGACTGTTTGCGGGGTTTCACAGTCTGGCTACCTTGTGAAGTCACAGCGAGGTGGACGTACTTATTTGGACGTTAAGTCGAGCTCTCAGCCAGAGTGCTCTTCCTGATGATGTTGTGACCTGGTGAATCTATATAATATTTATGAAGGTAAATTATGATTCTTTTGGAGAGGGTATGGCGTGGTTTCATTTGCAATCTGGGAACACCTTCACAACCGAACATCTTGCAGACAGACTCAAAAAACGAACTTAAAGAACAAAAAAAGACATTGGAGCAAAATTTGCGAATAATTTGCACCAAAGCATATCCAATATTATATCAATCAATCAATCAATGTTTATTTATATAGCCCTAAATCACAAGTGTCTAAAAGGGCTGCTTAAGCCACAACGACATCCGCGGTACAGAGCCCACATAAGGGCAATATATACCACAAGGTGTCAGGATTGCTACTGACAGTTTGGTCATGTTTGGGTTTTCCTTTGTTGTGTTTTAATTCCTGTCCAGTGCTATTTCTAATTTCTACTTCCTGTGTTTAGAATCACTTCCTGTCCTGGTGCTCTTGTTTTTTCAGTATTTCCTGTTTGGTCTCTGTGTTTTGAAGCACCTTTACTTTCTGTTCCATGTCCT
This sequence comes from Entelurus aequoreus, assembly GCF_033978785.1. Taxonomy (NCBI): domain Eukaryota; kingdom Metazoa; phylum Chordata; class Actinopteri; order Syngnathiformes; family Syngnathidae; genus Entelurus; species Entelurus aequoreus. Next base: position 65,257,782 of record NC_084737.1, read on the forward strand.
ACCACCACACTAGCCCTCTCATTAAATAGTTCTATTTAGTTCCACTCGGTCCCTCATTTAGTGCTGGATCGTTCTAGGGGTCCTCTGTATGTTTTAAGTGACAAATAGAAGATGATATGACTGACTACAAATATACTTAGTGTAGAACATTGCGTGCGCTGTACATCACCATGCGGTAGATTAGTGACTCTCAAACTCATCAGTAGTACGCCAAAGAGTCACTTGATTAAAGTACAGTGTTTTGGTTTTCCTACAGTTAAATACAGTGTTACTGTTCAAACTGTGTGTAATGTTACAGTGGCCAAATATATTAAACATACTTGCTGACTAAAACCTCTGCCTGGTTTTTATTGAATACTCAGGCCTACTACGCTACTGTATTTTCTTGTTGGTGGTACTTCGAGAGCTAAGTTTTTTCTCAGGTGGTACAAACCCTGTTTCCATATGAGTTGGGAAATTGTGTTAGATGTAAATATAAATATAAATTTGCAAATCCTTTTCAACCCATATTCAATTGGGTTCAAAGACAAGATATTTGATGTTCAAACTCATAAACTTTTTTTTTTTTTTTTTGCAAATAATAATTAACTTAGAATTTCATGGCTGCAACACGTGCCAAAGTAGTTGGGAAAGGGCATGTTCACCACTGTGTTACATGGCCTTTCTTTTTAACAACACTCAGTAAACGTTTGGGAACTGAGGAGACACATTTTTTAAGCTTCTCAGGTGGAATTCTTTCCCATTCTTGCTTGATGTACAGCTTAAGTTGTTCAACAGTCCGGGGGTCTCCGTTGTGGTATTTTAGGCTTCATAATGCGCCACACATTTTCAATGGGAGACAGGTCTGGACTACAGGCAGGCCAGTCTAGTACCCGCACTTTTTTACTATGAAGCCACGTTGATGTAACACGTGGCTTGGCATTGTCTTGAATTGAATTGAATTGAATTATATTTATATAGCGCTTTTCTCTAGTGACTCAAAGCGCTTTACATAGTGAAACCCAATATCTAAGTTACATTTAAACCAGTGTGGGTGACACTGGGAGCAGGTGGGTAAAGTGTCTTGCCCAAGGACACAACGGCAGTGACTAGGATGGCGGAAGCGGGGATCGAACCTGCAACCCTCAAGTTGCTGGCACGGCCGCTCTACCAACCGAGCTATACAGCTGAAATAAGCAGGGGCGTTCATGGTAACGTTGCTTGGATGGCAACATATGTTGCTCCAAAACCTGTATGTACCTTTCAGCATTAATGGCGCCTTCACAGATGTGTAAGTTACCCATGTCTTGGGCACTAATACACCCCCATACCATCACAGATGCTGGCTTTTCAACTTTGCGCCTATAACAATCCGGATGGTTCTTTTCCTCTTTGGTCCGGAGGACATGACGTCCACAGTTTCCAAAAACAATTTGAAATGTGGATTCGTCAGACCACAGAACACTTTTCCACTTTGTATCAGTCCATCTTAGATGAGCTCAGGCCCAGCGAAGCCGACGGCATTTCTGGGTGTTGTTGATAAACGGTTTTTGCCTTGCATAGGAGAGTTTTAACTTGCACTTACTGATGTAGCGACCAACTGTAGTTACTGACAGTGGGTTTCTGAAGTGTTCCTGAGCCCATGTGGTGATATCCTTTACACTCTGATGTTGCTTGGTGATGCAGTACAGCCTGAGGGATCAAAGGTCACGGGCTTAGCTGCTTACGTGCAGTGATTTCTCCAGATTCTCTGAACCCTTTGATGATATTACGGACCGTAGATGGTGAAATCTCTAAATTCCTTGCAATAGCTGGTTGAGAAATAGCTGGTTTTTAAACTGTTCAACAATGTGCTCACACATTTGTTGACAAAGTGGTGACCCTCGCCCCATCCTTGTTTGTGAATGACTGAGCATTTCATGGAATCTACTTTTATACCCAATCATGGCACCCACCTGTTCCCAATTTGCCTGTTCACCTGTGGGATGTTCCAAATAAGTGTTTGATGAGCATTCCTCAACTTTATCAGTATTTATTGCCACCTTTCCCAACTTTTTTGTCACGTGTTGCTGGCATCAAATTCTAAAGTTAATGATTATTTGCAAAAAAAAAAAGTTTTTTAGTTTGAACATCAAATATGTTGTCTTTGTAGCATATTCAACTGAATATGGGTTGAAAATGATTTGCAAATCATTGTATTCCGTTTATATTTACATCTAACACAATTTCCCAACTCATACGGAAACGGGGTTTGTAGATCATCCTCCCTTAATATACGATCTTTGGTCATGCACAGCACAACAACTCCAGACAGTAACAGTTACTTTAAACATGATCTGATCTGAAATGTGCTGCCAACATAACATTAAAGTATACTGACGTCACTAATCTTGGTTTCACCTGAATTAAATTGATATATATAATACCGCTGTCATCTCAGTCAGGTGCCACGCCGCCCTAAACGCATTCTTTTTGTTCTGTTTCAGTTTCATAACTACATGACGAAGCGCATGTCATATGTAAATTATTGAATGACAAGGCGCTCCCAGCAAGCACAAGACATGCAAACTACGTTAAGAAATTGCTGAATTAGGTCGTGATTAGTGTTGTCCCGATACCAATATTTTGGTACCAGAACCAAAATTGTTTCGATACTTTTCGGTACTTTTCTAAATAAAGGGGACCACAAAAAATTGCATTAGTAGCTTTATTTTAGCAAAAAATATTAGGGTACATTAAAAATATGTTTCTTATTGCAAGTTTGGCCTTAAATAAAATAGTGAACATACAAGACAACTTGTCTTTTATTAGTAAGTAAGCAAACAAAGGCTCCTAATTTAGCTGCTGACGTATGCAGTAACATATTGTGTCATATGGGGGGACGGACAGGTACTTTTCAGAGGCGGTATAGTACCAAATATGATTAATTAGTATCGCGGTACTATATTAATACCTGTATACCGTACAACCCTTGTTGTGATGTTGAGCAACTCAAACATAACGTTGAAACAACATACTCTTTGATGACGTTTAACCAATGCTGGGTTTTGACGTTGATTTGACCATTAATTTTTGGTAATTTCTCAACCAATATTCTACAAAACAAATACAATGTTGAAACAACTTGATTTTTGACGATGTTTGTTTAATGTCAGGTTGTGACATTGATTTATTATTATTAACTGTATCCACTTGGCATCCATTGCACCGGTCATATATGCGCTCCCTTTCAAAGTTTCTCATTGTTCCCGTTGGGTTGAGTTTTTTCTTGCCCTGATGTGGGATCTGAGCCGAGGATGGCGTTGTGGCTTGTGCAGCCCTTTGAGACACTTGTGACTTAGACTTCCTTTATTGTCATTCAAATTTGAACTTTAAAGTACAGATAAGAACAACATTTTGTTGCATTAGCTCGTTGTAGTGCAGGTTAAAAGAGCAATAAGGTGCGGATATAAATAAATAGATTACTGTACAGATAAATATATTTCACTTTGGCATATGCATCCACGTTTATGGATGTGTGTTATATTGTCTTTATATTCCAGCGAGTTAAGATTAAGTGCTATATAAATAGAGTTTGATTGAAGATTGATTTGACCATTAAAATTTGGTCATTTCCCAACAACGTGGATCCAACGTTGGTACATCAATGTTGTCTCAATTTAAAAATATAACTATTTTGCAACATTGTTTCAAAGTCCGTTTTAAAGGACGTGTATGTATAATCAACGTTGTATCAATGTCTTCTGCCTGCTACCCCAAACGTATTCCTGGCCACGTCATGCTCTGTTATTGATTAGAATATGAAGACACATTTTCCCTTTTAACTTCCGGTGTCCCTCGTGGAGGGCGTCACGAGCACTTTAAATTCAAAGCATAAGGTCTAGGATTTAAACCCATGTCAGTGGTTCAAGTTTTTAAACTTATGTTTTAATGATGCTAAAATGGTTCAATATGCTCAACTTCAGCATTGTAATTAAACAAAGTGGATTTTTCATTGTGTTGCTGAAGGTAATACTGTTCATATGGTGCTGTAATACCCATGATTCCAGTCTTTCAAAGCTCCTTGGACCGCCAATTCTTGACCTCGGCATTTGTCAAATCCTGATCAGGGCCCTGAGTGTGACCTGTGCTGAAACGGGGCAGGGGGTGTCGGATACAGAAAGAGGATGTTAGGAGGCACTAGGACCCCGCAGTGGAGAGAGCAGTGAGGATGGCTGCTGCCTGCCTGCCCACCCTGCTTGTTGCCCTGGGCACTACTGAAGCCACTACATGTGTGCATGAAACTGTGTGGAGTGTGTTTACGCGCGCGTATGTGTGCGTGTGTATGTCTGTGTGTGTGTGTGTGTGTGTGTGTGTGTGTGTGTGTGTGTGTGTGTGTGTGTATGAGTCTCATGCTCTGGTGTTCCATCTCTCCCCTCTGTTCCAGCTCTGCCTTCCCCATCTGGACCGAGGACCTGGTTTGGAGGGGAGATGGAAGAGGGAGGTGTGTGTGTGTGTGTGTGTGTGTGTCTGTCTGTGTGTGTGTGCGTGTGTTTGTTGGGACGGGAAGGCGGTTGCCCTGTGGGAGGGGGAGAGCTCGGGTAGGAGGCAATGACAAGATCAAAGGGGCCAGGTGAGGAGGAGACATATGAGCATCCCACTCTTCTTCTTCTTCTTAGCCCACTATTCACACTGCCTGTGTGTGTGTATCAGTGTGTTGTTGGCTGTGTGTGTGTGTGTGTGTTTGCGTGTATGGGAGAGACACGGAAACAGCAGACCGTGAACCTGCACACCAGTGAGCAGCTCATTGCAGACTCAGGTACGTTTCACACTTCACACACACTCTGCAATTGAAGCGTATGCAAGACCTTGTTTTGGGTAAAAGTACCGTGTTGGCAGCAGATCCTCCTACTGGATCTCCAAACTTGCACAGAGGAATCAAAGTGGAGCAGAACAACGGGCTGGCTTTCTTAGCACAGTGTCATGTGCACATGATTGGGTCATATGGTTTCCCATTTGCAGCCAGAGGGACTCTGTTAAAGCCTTTTAGTTTATTGTAGCCTCGGTGGTGGAGTTTCAAAATACAGACAGGTGATAAATGTAAGAAAATCTAACACAACATGCAGTTTTCTTCCGAAAATGTGCAAATAATTTAAGATGGGTGGACAGTTTTGTGATTAAGAGAAAACTATTTGTTGCAAAGTTCTTTTTTATCCTCCTGTATCGAGCTTTCAAATGACATAATACTAAATATTCATCAAAGGGTCTTTTTGTGATTCGTTTGTTAATGCCATACCAGTGTAAAACTGGCATTTTTCAATATGAATCATATTTTCTTTGCTGATTCATTTGCTGCTTCTGCCTTTCAGTGAAGCCCCTGGTTGCAACATTTGGTAACACTTTAGTATGGGGAACATATTCTAAGTAGCAAAGACTCAATTAAGAGTTATTTGGACACTAGGGGAACATATTGTAAGTAACAAAGACTTAATTTAGAGTTATTTGGTTAGGGTTAGGATTGTTGTATAATAAGATCATGCAGAATAAGGCATTAATAAGTACTTAATAATGACTAATTAAGAGCTATATGTTACTAATTTGCATGTTAATAAGCAACTAATTAATGGTGAATATGTTCCCCATACTAAAGTGTTACCCAACATTTTAATGTCTTTGTCAAAAAACAACAACAACTATATGCTGTGTGTATTTTGCACACAAACGCTATGAAGACAAACGAAAACAATCAATACTAACACAACCAAGCATCTACAGAGAACATGTTGCTGCATACCAAGAAATAGTCAATGCCTCATTTAATTAGACTGAAGGTGACTGTGACCCTTTGACCTATTCAGACCGCCGCGCCAAGCCTGTCGGGTTATTGTGACGCCATCTGCGTGCATGTGGGCAGGGAAAGAGCAGGCGCCTCGCGAGCACGGCTGAATGGAAAACTCGCCCTATGCAGGTGCGCAGCATATGGAAAGGTACCCGGGACTTTAGTGCTCGTTCCGCAAGTTTTTACAGCGCGTAAATGAGGCAGTAAAAACAGCACATTGTGGAGTTGATCCTCCATTTGGCACTCTTTTTGAATGTCTTCCTAAATACACTATAGATGACACTAAATTATATCTTGTGGTAACAGCATAGAGTTTCATGTTTCATAATGGGATCTTGGTTCTTAAAGGGAACATAAGGTCCTCAATTACTTTTAACATCTCCCTGAGGCACCGGATGCAGATCCATCAGGTCAAATGACTTGGAATCTCAGCCAATCTTCAAAACTTGTTGTCTTTTACATAATTCGATATCAGATCTGTTTTATAACAGTGGAAATATCTTAACCATGCTTTTGAAGGCTTTTTCTTTTAACTGTTTCTTGATTCAATTTTCCCATTGATGTGGATACTTGATCTCAGTCATGGAGGGTTTTGCTTTGTATTTGTTTCTTAGTGAGCAGCATTATGCAAGAACTACTGAGCAACTCTGATTGTAAATAATGTAAATAATTCAATGTGATTATCTTGTGTGATGACTGTATTATGATGATAGTATATATCTGATAGTATATATCTGTATCATGAATCAATTTAAGTGGACCCCGACTTAAACAAGTTGAAAAACTTATTTGGGTGTTACCATTTAGTGGTCAATTGTACGGAATATGTACTTCACTGTGCAACCTACTAATAAAAGTCTCAATCAATCAATCAATCAATCAAAAAAACTTTGACAAATATCGTGTCAGGCTTTTAAATGTGAAGCCTTTAAAGTTTGACACGTGTCTTGTTAAAACTGTGGGTCCTTTTGACGACATGGCAATATTTTATGACATTTGACACAATTGTTCAGTAAATAAAAAGGAATTTAGGGAGTTCAGTCTAAAAAAAAAAGCATATGTACAGTACATTTAGACTCACTGTCGCTAGACAATAGAAAACGAGAAAGTAGCAACTTATGAACAGTTGCCAAAAATACCTAAATAGCAACCTAATAATAAAATGATTCACTGTAGGGCTGCAGCTATCGATTGTTTTTTTTTTAATTTTACCATCGACTCGATTAATCGAACAAAATAATCAATGGATTATTTGATTTCTAAAATAGAAATTGAGTAATCCAGTGATCATTTTTAGCAACTGTTTTTAAATTGCTATTTTTTCTTTTTACCAATGACTCGATTAATCGAACAAAATAATCAATGGATTATTTGATTTCTAAAATAGAAATCGAGTAATCCATTGATTACTCGATTAGTCATTGGTAAAATGAAAAAATAGCAACTTAAAAACAGTTGCTAAAAATACATGGATAGAAACCTAACATTGATAAAATGATTCACTTCAGGGCTGCAGCTATCGATTATTTTAGTAATCAATCGATTAGTTTGTTTGATTATTCGAGTAATTGGATAACAAATGCTTTGAAGCCTCTGTGCATATTTTGGGGGAAATTGTTGCAATAAACAACTATTTTTATTAGGGCTGTCAAACGATTGAAATATGAAATCGCGATTATCGGCGTAGGATCACAGTTAACTCAAAATTAATCGCGATTAATCACAGATAACTGTCAATTCAATTTCCTTTATTTAACCAGGTAAAGATTCATTGAGATTAAAATCTCTTTTTCAAGAGCAACATGACGAAGAGGGCGGCACAAACAAAGTTACAATAATAATTACAACAGAACAACAGTAGTCATACCACAACAGGTCCAAAATAATTTAAAACGATTAAGTAATAATTCAATTTAAAAGCAAGTGCATTGCCCAAGAGAACTGGTTCCTCAATCTTTTAAAATGGACTTAAACTCCCCCAAAGTGATACATTCTGGTAGCCTCAGATCTTTCTGGATGTCATACCTGGGCAAACTAAGGCCCGTTAAGCTTTTCAATCTGGCCCGCCGGACATCTCCAAATAATTTTTGGGGATTTTTAAGATGTAATCCGTAGCTGTCATTATGATGTGCAGTGATATTTTCAGAGGACCGTAAATCTTGAATTTTACAAAATATTTCAATGGTTGGAATCTGCGCTTTTGCATGATATACTAGTTACTATGGTAATCTAATTAGATACTATGGTAATGTAAGTCACAGCAGCTCAGATGAGGTACCAAGCAGTGTGGGTGGGGAGCGTTTCCACAGAGTGTTTCCAGAGTGGCCAGCCTGAAATGCAGGTGTCAGGGACAGACGTGGAAGGAGATTTTTACAACAAAGTTCTTAAACTTAGTGATATATCAGATTGTAGGAGTTTTTTTGTTTTTTTTACACTTTGCTTTCATATTTCGCTGTTTGTAAAATATGTCGATCGAGGGGGCTGTGAATTTCATATATTGTCAATATTCAGTGTTTTATCGTTCATAGTTAATATTGTAAATCCCACATTCTTTGTTTTCATGTACATTCTGGGTGTCTCATTCAGTAAAAAAATTTAATATTCCATTACGTCTTTTAAGGCGGTTTGTCATAACGTTTTTAGCATTCAATCAGACATTATTGTGAGGTTTTGTATTAGATATACCTGCCCCCAGACACATTTTTTTCTCTAAATTTGGCCCCCCGAGTCAAAATAATTGCCCAGGCCTGCCCTAGACAGATCATTTTCATGTTTTTATTACCATGACAGGACAATTAGTTTGCTTTAATGAAATGTTAAATCACACTTTTTTAATGAGAATTAAAAAAAATACCTGCAGTATATATATCTTGCCAGATTTTGTATTTTGTAGTATTACAACATTTGTATTTCTGCTGTAGAAGCCCTTGATTACAGAGGAGGAGCTACTGTTTCATGTTTCGATACCAGTTTCATGCATTAATAACCCAAAATGTTTATTGTTACAATCATAGTTGGATTGTCAAAGATGTTTGGTACTGTAAAATGTGATCATTCTACCTGAATAAATGCTTCTGATATTCCGTACATTACATGTTGTACAAGTTAATCATATTTGTTTTGCTGCATGACAATGTCTTAACCTTCTCAATTTATCAATAATGTGTCATATTCAGTCTAATAAACATTCTGTAATTGAGGACTATCAATCAGAGCTTGTTATCTAAACACATATGTCACAAAATGTCCTCCTCTACAGTATAATCCTCAACTGATTAATGTAGGTAGAAATATCACAGATTACATCAAAGCACGGTCGTTTTCCATTTTGTTACTGTAGCGCAGGGGTCACCAACGTGGTGCCCGCGGGCACCAGGTAGCCCGTAAGGACCAGATGAGTAGCCCGCTGGCCTGTTCTAAAAATAGCTCAAATAGCAGCACTTACCAGTGAGCTGCTTCTATTTTTTTAAATTGTATTTATTTACTAGCAAGCTGGTCTCGCTTTGCCCAACATTTTTAATTCTAAGAGAGACAAAACTCAAATAGAATTTGAAAATCCAAGAAAATATTTTAAAGACTTGGTCTTCACTTGTTTAAATAAATTCATTATTTTTTTACTTTGCTTCTTATAACTTTCAGAAAGACAATTTTAGAGAAAAAATACAACCTTAAAAATGATTTTAGGATTTTTAAACACATATACCTTTTTACCTTTTAAATTCCTTCCTCTTCTTTCCTGACAATTTAAATCAATGTTCAAGTAAATTAATTTTTTTATTGTAAAGAATAATAAATACATTTTAATTTAATTCTTCATTTTAGCTTCTGTTTTTTCGACGAAGAATATTTGTAAAATATATTTCTTCAAACTTATTATGATTAAAATTCAAAAAAAATTATTCTGGCAAATCTAGAAAATCTGTAGAATCAAATTTAAATCTTATTTCAAAGTCTTTTGAATTTCTTTGAAAAAATGTTGTTCTGGAAAATCTAGAAGAAATAATTATTTGTCTTTGTTAGAAATATAGCTTGGTCCAATTTGTTATATATTCTAACAAAGTGCAGATTGGATTTTAACCTATTTAAAACATGTCATCAAAATTCTAAAATTAATCTTAATCAGGAAAAATTACTAATGATGTTCCATAAATTATTTGTTTTAATTTTTTCAAAAACATTCGAATTAGCTAGTTTTTCTCTTCTTTTTTTCGGTTGAATTTTGAATTTTAAAGAGTCGAAATTGAAGATAGACTATGTTTCAAAATGTAATTGTCATTTTTTGGGGTTTTCTCCTCTTTTAAACCATTCAATTAAGTGTAAATATCATTAATGATTAATAATAACATAGAGTTAAAGGTAAATTGAGCAAATTGGCTATTTCTGGCAATTTATTTAAGTGTGTATCAAACTGGTAGCCCTTCGCATTAATCAGTACCCAAGAAGTAGCTCTTGGTTTCAAAAAGGTTGGTGACCCCTGCTGTAGCGGATGTGACGTAGCGCTTTTAATGTGAAGCCGGAACTGTGATTGGTTTGAGAATGTGTCTTGGCATGTTCTGACGACAGGACTAAAGAATTATGACGATTTCCTGCCCGGTCTTTCCTTTCTGTTGAGCTTTTAAAAAAAAAAGTCAAAGTACCACTGATAGTCGCACACACACACACACACACTAGGTGTGGTGAAATTACCCTCTGCATTTGACCCATCACCCTTGATCACCCCCTGGGAGGTGAGGGGAGCAGTGAGCAGCAGCGGTGGCAGCGCCCGGGAATCCTTTTGGTGATTTAACCCCCAATTCCAACCCTTGATGCTGAGTGTCAAGCAGGGAGGTAATGGATCCCATTTTTATAGTCTTTGGTATGACTCGGCCGGGGTTTGAACTCACAACCTACTGATCTCAGGGCGGACACTCTAACCACTAGGCCATCTTTCTAAAGCAGTTATAGTAACAATCTACATGTTGTGTTATTAATGCATTCAACTGTAATGTAAACACGGACGTGAAGCTCCTCCTCTCTGCAAGCGGCACAGCACGCCAGCCTGCATTCGCTCCAGTGACGTCGACTCGCGGCGACTGAAGATAAAATGGTCTTGTATTGGCGGGTGACTTCTCATGGCTTTGGATATCGGATTTCTTCATTGTTACCTTTTCTTTAAGCATTTCTGCTCGCTATTTTCCCTCTTATGGCTCAACAGTGACTGAACGCAGTGGTCGCCATTAGACTTCCTCGCAACACGGAATCGCCCGAGGGTCAATAAGGAGGCATGCGCGTTAATCGCGGGATAAGAAAAATGTGTGCTGTTAAAGGAATTTATAATAAACGTGTTATTATCGCGATAACTTTGACATCCCTCATTTTTATTCTTGCCATAACTTTTTAATAAATTTAATATAGACATTTTTCTATTGTATGCACTTTATCAAAATTTCAATTGCGCAGTTTAACAAATATGCATTGATAAAAACAGGGGGAAAAAACACAGTTTCACAGATTACACTACCCACACACCCCCGCTCTCATGTACACTCTACTGCAGCGGCCGAGCAGAAACTTTGCAGTCCGGATTTGATACATTTTTGTTAGTTAAACTCATTACTCAAAGCAACAGAATATGAAGCAAGGCTTTTCTCTAATCGATTAATCATTTTAATCGATTAATTGTTGCTGCTTTTATTAACCTCAAATTTGTTGTAGTAATAATTAAAATAATGCATTTTTAGCGTATTTATTAGGGCTGTGTATCTTTGGGTGTCCCACGATTCGATTCAATATCGATTTTTTTTTAATTCAACACAATTCTCGATTCAAAAACGATTTTTTACCCGATTCAAAAGGATTCTCTATTCATTCAATACATAGGATTCCAGCAGGATCTACCCCAGTCTGCTGACATGCAAGCAGAGTAGTAGATTTTTGTAAAAAGCTTTTATAATTGTAAAGGACAATGTTTTATCAACTGATTGCAATAATGTCAATTAGTTTTAACTATTAAATGAACCAAAAATATGACTTATTTTATCTTTGTGAAAATATTGGACACAGTGTGTTGTCAAGCTTATGAGATGCGATGCAAGTGTAAGCCACTGACACTATTGTTCTTTTTTTTAATTTTTATAAATGTCTAATGATAATGTCAATGAGGGATTTTTAGTCACTGCTATGTTGAAATTGTAACTAATATTGATACTGTTGTTGATAATATTAATTTTTGTTTCACTACCTTTGTTCTGTGTCGTGTTTGTGTCTCCTCTCAATTGCTCTGTTTATTGCAGTTCTGAGTGTTGCTGGGTCGGATTTGGTTTTGGAATTGGATTGCATTGTTGTGGTATTGCTGTGTATTGTTTTGTTGGATTGATTCATTTAAAAAAAAAAAAAAAAAAAAAAAAAAAAGATTTTTTAAAACTGAGAATCGATTCTGAATCGCACAACGTGAGAATCGTGATTCAAATTCGAATCGATTTTTTCCCACACCCCTAGTATTTATGAAGCTGTACAATATGATGAGTCAAATGTTTATTTTTTGATTATTCATTGATCCATCATCTTTATTTTTGATTACTGCATTGAAATGATTTGCTCTCTTTTTTTATACAATTAAAACTGTTAACTATTTGTAATTGACAATATTCAATTTCCTTCAGCTTTGCCTGGTTGACTGAAAGTGGACGATCCAAGCTGCTCCATCTACAAGGGACTTCAGTCTACTGTGAGCTCCAGTCCACCACAGAACCAAGACGTGTAGAGCTGCGGTTGCCATGCCGGAATCCACCTCCTGAGCTTCTCTGTGACGCCCTACGCCGGGGGAGGATGGGTGATGGGCCCGTGACATTCAGCGGACTCTCCCCTCCTTATCCCATCCTCTCATGGAGCACCTTGTCAAACCGAGTTCCTCCTGGAACACTTCCCTCTCGGGACTTCCCTCGTTTACCGTCTCGCTGCATCCAAACGCTTCCAACGTAAGCCAGGTGGTGACAAGCGTCCAGGCCGGTCTAAACGTGAACCAGACTTTAGCCCTGTGCGCCATGCTCATCATGGACACCCTTGCTGTGGTGGGGAACCTCGCCGTAATGATTGTCATCACCAAAACGGCGCAGCTACGCAAGTTCGCCTTCGTGTTCCACCTGTGCTTGGTGGACTTGCTGGCGGCGTTGGTGTTGATGCCTCTCGGGATGGTGTCGGACCGGTTCTTGGTGGACGAGGCCGTGTGTCGGAGCTACCTCTGCTTGAGTGTTTGCCTGGTGAGCGCCGCCATCCTCACCATATGCGCCATCAACGTGGAGCGCTACTATTACATCGTGCACCCCATGCGCCACGAGGTGAAGATGACATTGGGGGTGGTGCTGATGGTGCTGGTGGGCGTCTGGATTAAAGCCGTTGTCATGTCTCTGATGCCTCTCCTGGGGTGGCTGCTCCAAGGTAACCAGGAGATGACCTCTCCGTCGGTGCTCACTCATTGTTCCCTCCACTGGGCGGGAGGCAGGACCACACGCCTGCTCTTCATGGTCTTCTTCACCTTCATCTATTTCCTGTGTCCCATGTTGATTATTCTCGTGGTCTACTGTAATATGTTCAAGGTGGCCCGTGTGGCAGCCATGCATCACGGCCCACTCCCCACTTGGATGGACACACCGAGACAACGCTCCGAGTCCACCAGCAGCCACTCCACCATGGCCGCAAGCATCGGAGGGACGGGCTCCCGCAACACCCCTCAAAGGACATTTGGTGGCGGCAAGGCCGCCGTGGTTCTGGTGGCTGTGGGAGGCCAGTTCTTGTGCTGCTGGCTGCCGTACTTTTCCTTCCATCTCTACTCGGCCGTGGCGTCTACCTCTCCTGCCTCGCTGGCCCATTTGGAAGGAGTGGTGACGTGGATCGGCTACTTCTGCTTCACCTCCAACCCCTTCTTCTACGGCTGCCTCAACCGTCAGATACGGGAGGAGCTAGGGCGCCACCTGGCCTGCCTTTTCAGATATCGGTACGGGTCCGGTCAGGGCGAACAGCTGCCCAGCCGCGAGGCCTCCATCCAGGAGAACTTCATGCAGTTCCTTCAGGGCACGGCGCGCAATCTGGAGCCGTGCAACTCTCACAGCGGAGTGACTCCAGACGAGGTGGAACATGAAGGCCTCCAGGAGTCATCTGCTCAGCAAAACACGCCAGCTGACTTCCACATGCCAGGGCAGATTCTTGAAGAAACCTCAGAGTTCATACAGCGGAAAAAACTGAACAATCAACTCCATGGTTCGGAAAAGACCAACCACGTACCAGAACTTTAGACGCCTAAATCTCTTTGAAATCATAACACCCTCTTGTTTTGTTGTTAACTTGAATTGAAACCTGGTGATCTGCAAATCATGCCACCTTCTAGTTTTTGGTTACGCAGCATCTTTCAGAGAAAAAGAGATGTATCATGAAAATAATCATGTGCATGTCCTCATTTTTCATCCCCTACAGCAGGGGTCAGGAACCTTTTTGGCTGAGAGAGCCATGGAAGCCAAATATTTTAAAATGTATTTCCGTGAGAGCCATATAATATTACAACTAAATGCGTGCATTTTTAAGTAAGACCAACATTAGAGTATAACACGTCTGTTATTCTTTTTAATAACATTTTTATTCTGAAGCTAACTAATAATGAATAAAATACTTCTTACCAATAATGCGACTTCTTGAACAGGTGCGGTACAAAACGGATGGATGGATTAAAATGCATAAGAATGTTTTATATTTTGAACGTTATTTTTAACACTGATTACCAGTGGAATTATTCATTACTTATTGTGTTAAGCAATGTCAGCTAAAATTAATCTGAGAGCCAGATGCAGTCATCAAAAGAGCCACATCTGGCTCTGGAGCCGTAGGTTCCCTACTCCTGCCCTACAGTTTGCTATCAACCGGTATTACATGTTTAAGAGACGGATCAGCATGTAGACACAAACTATTTTTCATTGGCGAATTCTAATTTAGTTTGCATAAGAAGTATCTTTTATAGAAAGGAATGTTAACCCATTTTGAAGACAATTAGACGCTTCAGGACAATCAGTTATTGGTATAAACTTTCTTAGTTATGTCAGACTAAAAACACATTTACACAGTAAGTCAATTACAAGAAGGAAATATAATTAAACAACTCTCAAAAGCACTAGAAAAAATGTAATAAATAAACAATACAAACTATAAAATAGATAGAAATAAAAATACCAACTAAATTAGGCCTGTTTGATGATTGCATTTGACAATAAGGATAGGTTGATTGGCAACACTAAATTGGCCCTAGTGTGTGAATGTGAGTGTGAATGTTGTCTGTCTATCTGTGTTGGCCCTGTGATGAGGTGGCGACTTGTCCAGGGTGTACCCCGCTTTCCGCCCGAATGCAGCTGAGATAGACTCCAGCACCCCCCGCGACCCCGAAAGGGACAAGCGGTAGAAAATGGATGGATGGATGGGTTGTGAAAATAATCGATGGACATCCTAATCATGATTCTTATTTATTTCGATTCATAAGAGGAGCTTTTGTAACCTGTAACTTGTTATGAAAAAGGTTTTATTATCATTTTCATACCGAAAAATACATTGCAAGAGTCGTTTTTTTTAAAAATAGAACCATGTTGAATCGAGAATCAATTCTAAATCAAATCGCCACCCCAAGAATCGGAGTCGTGAGTTGTTGGAAAATTCACATCCCTATTTGACGTCGTTGCTTCCCTCACCAGAAGGAGGTGATAATTCAAAGCCGTTACAGGAAACTCTCAGTTTCACAGCTGCTGCTGCGATAAACAGACACACCAGAGTATTTTTAATCCTTCCCCTTAGATCCTGGTATTCATGTTTTTAATCGGTCTTGTGATAGTCATCTCCTTGCCAAAATATCACATTGGCAGACTCGACCTCAAGACTAACATTGATTTAATAGCTGGGCAGTAACGTTTATTGTCACAAATCACACAGTAGGGCACCCCTATTTGAGTCCGAGGTGTGTTCCTGCAGCTTTAAGGGAACGTGCAAGCCACGGTAGCCCTCATTAAAGCAGAATAAGTGTATCACACTTTACCAGCAGCTTTTTCTCACTGCTTGATTAAAGCGTGCTGCATGTTGACAGGTCAACACAGGAGCAGAGTGAGTGCTCCTGTGTTTGTGATTGACACAAAAGGCCGTGTTGTGGCTACACAAGAGCACAGTTGTGACGATGCATACACAAAAGCTTTCGCCTTTGGCCTCATTTAGCATGACAAATAGAAGATCTCAGGTGGAGTACAAACACCTTGCACATGAGGCGTCTTTCAAAGAAATGGCGCGGCACAAATCTCCTTTATGGTTTTTTGCATCTCTACTCGATGCTTGTTCTTCCTTGTTGCCTTCGTCTATTTTGGACCGCTGATGCGATCACAAGACTTGTCAGCACAACAAAGAGATTCACACTTTGCTGGAAGTCAGACCATAAAGAGGCACTACATAGTTTTCTTTTTTTTTAACTTGTTTTTAAATTTTTTTAAACAAAAGTAGCTTTGGTTGTGTTAAAAGTGCAATGTGAGCACTGATACCCTGAATATTCAAGCACAAAATCACTCCCAAACTCCTCAATGTTCAACAATTTGCATCTACTTATTATTCATAACTCTAATTGAACCATACTTACATCAGCTTTACCCTTTGGGATATTTTGAGCATAATTGTCATAATTAGATTTATATCAATGTGACAACAAAATAAAGTTCCAAGTCCATCACAAGCTGAGGATTATACAAAGCAGAAGATACTACAAAACACCTCCTTTTTTATCTGTATATTGCCCAAATGTTGTTTTTTTCTTTGTATCATTTTGTGTTTCAGAGCTGACTGCTTTAATTCTTCTTTTTGTGCAAAAAGTTGTTCAGACTTTACTGGGCCCTGATTAAAAAGAAAAAAACTCCCATAGCTTGTTGTCACAGTAATAACCACATGTTTACTTATTTGGCCTGACCCTTTCATGCACAGATTCCGCCATTCCTCCACCTGAGGCTCATCCTCTAATTCCTAACGAGTGTGTCTGTGCTGCTCTCCATCGGACACAGTGACTCACAGCTTTCATGTAGAGCCATGGAGGGCGTCTCCTACGGCGCAGGGTAAAAGTTCAAAACATGCTGACCTTTGTGATGGGCCTCAATTAACCCCGAGAATGTAACAATAGTGCACTGCACTGTTATAATAACATAATGTACATCTGTGACCCTAATGCTGACATACCAACAGTTGTTATATTACCCTCTCTTTAGACATTGGGAATTTGGCCGGGGCCAGGCTATCTATTTGTATATATATATATATATATATATATATATATATATATATATATATATATATATATATATATATATATATATATATATATATATATATATATATATATATATATATATATATATATATATACATACATACAAATAGATAGCCATATACATATATATATATATATATATATATATATATATATATATATATATATATATATATATACACTGTATACATATATACACTGGATATATACTGTCTGTATATATACTGTCTGTATATATATATATATATATATATATATATATATATATATATATATATATATATATATATATATATATATATAGTATATATATACAGTATATATATATGTATATACATATATAAGTATATATATATATACATACATATCTATATATACATATATATATACTGTATATGTATGTGCTTATATACTGTATATATATATATATATACTGGATATATATATATATATATATATATATATACTGTATACATATATATATATATATATATATATATATATATATATATATATATATATATATATATATATATATATATATATATATATATATATATATATATATATATATATATATATATATATATACTGTATATATATATGGCAGCATGGTGGCACGATTGGCAAGCCGCGGGCCACATTGTGGAAACTGGCGGGCCGTATCCGGTAGTTTGGGAACCCCTGCTCTAGACTCTTATTAATTTCCTGTTAATATTTACTTACTTTCTGCTCTCACGCGCTTCCGCCTACACCTCTTAAAGTTGACTTAGCACTTATATCATCACGATTATTTTGATTGATATTATAATCACGATTAATAACACAACTATTCATTAATTTGAAAACATATGTATTTATTGTAAAAGTTCAAGTCCCAACGATCGTCACACACACACTAAGTGTGGTGAAATTTGTCCTCTGCATTTGACCCATCCCCATGTTCACCGCCTGGGAGGTGATGGGAGCAGTGACGGGAGCAGTGAGCAGCAGCGTGCGCCGCGCTCTGGAATAGTTTTGGTGATTTAACCCCCAATTCCAACCCTTGATGTTGAGTGCCAAGAAGGGAGGCAATGGGTTTAAACTCACGACCTTCCAGTCTCAGTGCGGCCACTCTAACTACAAGGCTACTGAGCTGGTTTTTGTACCACCAAAACTCAATTTTAAATGTAGTTTTTTTTTTTTTAATGGATAGAAATTAGTAACAAATAAAACCACAACAAGTAAAATAATAATACTAGCAATAACAATAAATGTAAATAACAATAGCAATATAAAAAACAATAAAATATTTTTTTTCCGTTTAGAATTCTTTTTTTTTTTTTTTTTTTTTTTTACCAAATACATGTATTTTACCACCATAGAGTGTGTTCTTTTTGTGTAAAATAAATGTTTGTAATTAGATGCAAAAAGCCTCACGTTTATTTTTGTGCAATACCTCTTTGGACAATTTTGACCAGTATTTTAGGTGAAAACATAATGGTTGTGTAAATGTATTAATGAGTGCATTAAGTAGATTATTCTTGTGCAATGTGCCTTTCTGAAACCTTCATTTTGTTAGCCAACTCAGACCGGATGTGGCACACCATGTTATTACTGTGAAGGAAGGAAGTGCGCTGTGCTGTTCTCAGCTTGATGAGTAAAGAGGTGACTCAATTGAGGCCGTTAAAAAAAAAACAGCCTAGTGTGTGTGACTATCAGTGGTACTTTAACCATAATGACCGACATTAAAATACAGTAGCATAGTAGACCTAAGTATTAATTTAAAAACAAGGCAGTGGTTTTATTTAACAAGTATATTTAACATGTTGGGCTCTGTAACATTACACACAGTTTGAACAGTAGCACTGTCTTTGGAAAGTAAAACGTACTTTAATCAAGTGATTATTTGGCGTACTACTAGAAGAAGTCCGCGCACCACTAGTGGTACACATACCACAGTTTGAGAATCACTGGCTTAGCTATTGGCATGCCTGCTCCTGGCTTGCTCTGAATGTGTAACATGTTCAACACGGTCTTCCAGTGATAATAGTTCATGATTATGATACTTAAGAAACTAAAAAATGTTGTTTATTTACTGCAATGGAGGTTATTATTATTAGCTTAAGGATTGTCCCCCCCCCCCATTATCATAATTTCATTATCGTGAGAAGCCATAATCGTAATAATAATTGTCCAGCCTTAACCATAATGACCGACATTAAAATACAGTAGCATGGTAAAAGGCCTAAGTATTAATTAAAAACAAGGCAGTGGTTTTATTTAACAAGTATATTTAATATTTTGGCCACTGTAACATTACACACAGTTTGAACAGTAGCACTGTCTTTGGAAAATAAAACACTGTACTTTAATCAGGTGATTATTTGGCGTACTACTAGATCAGGGGCGTCAAACGTTCAGCCCGAGGGCCGGATCAGGCACACGAACAGGTTTTATCCGGCCCGCGGGATGAGTTTGCCAATTATAAAAATGAACCTAAAATTTCTGAATGAAAGAAACTGCTGTTCTAAATGTGTCCACAGGATGTCGCAATAGCAATTATTTGTATATTTGTAGATGCTACATATGTACAAATTAAACCACATGTTAGTGCACCAGTCGAGGAAAATTATCAAACTACATATATAACATACTGTAATTTGATTTTAATATATATATTTTTTTATCTTGATAGATTGAAAATTAACACCAATGAGTCGATTGATGAACATTATCACATAATTTATTCAGAAAATATAAATAACGACAAATAAAGTACTTTTACTATTAACCGCAACAGGTAATTGTAAGGGAAAAAAACAACAACATTATGATTTGTACAATTTCAGAATGTGCTTGTTCTATTTTTAAACAAAGAAAACAATCTGAAGTTGTCTTTATTTTTAAGTTATCGTGCAACATGTTCAATGCCCTCTTCCAGTGATAATAGTTCATGTTTATGATACTTAAGAAACTAAGAAATGTTGTTTATTTACTGCAATGGAGGTGATTATTATTAGCTTAACTCTTAGTGGCCACATATGTGGACAGCACCTTTCAGCTCTTATTTCCAAAATTGTGTACACTACTGAATTGGGGTTTTATGGCCGCTTATGTGGACACTTATACTGCCATCTGGTGGTGTCAGAAGAGTATTACATACAATAGAATTTGGGGGAAAAAAGTGTAAAAATAAAAATTAACATGTCACTACACATGAAGTACACGTTTCTGTACTTATGGACTAAGTACATCATATCAAAAGATGATTTTTAGTTTTTATTCTAATTAGGGTCCAATAAGCCCAAATAGCAAAGAGAAATAAAAAAAACATGTAAACAAAGAGCTTGGGCCTTAAGAGGTTAAGGAAGCAGTTTCACACTCTATTAATTGTGTTTTATTTTGCATGAGCAAAGAGACTCCTAATGTGTTTATTAAACACCTTGAACATCATGTTTTTCCAAAGAAACATTTATCCACATTAACATGGACCTGTTACTCATTTTGTCTTATTAATGTGCAATTTTAAGTGCTTTCCTTCCTGCAAAGTGTGCATAATACTTTGTTGGTAATGTTTTTTTTTAACTCAAATTTCCCATTGATAGGACTAATGTGCTGTTTTGCTTCCTCCATGCAGGTGGTTTGTTTCTGCAACCTGTCACTACCGCATCAACTGTGCATGTGCACATGTGCTACCATAACACTACTTGGACAAACTACCCAAAATGCATTGCTGGATATTATTTTAAGCGATTTTGAGTGTTTCTACCGTGCTAGGGCGTTAAAATGTAATTGTTTACATTTAATTAGAGTAATAATAATAATGATGGCTTGTTTCGCATTTATCTGTTCATTTTAAAACCCCTCATCAAGGGTTGTAATTGGGGGTTAAATCACCAAAATGATTACAGAGCATGGCCAACGCTGCTGCTCACTGCTCCCCTCCCCTCCCAGGGGGTGGAACAAGGGGATGGGTCAAATGCAGAGGGTAATTTCACCACACCTAGTGTGTGTGTGACTATCAGTGTTACTTTAACTTCAATACTAAATACAAATAATCATTAATAAAATTACCAAAAAAAATCCCAGTTTTTTCTTTTTTTTCTTTTCAGAGTGACCTTAATCTTAATTGTGTTTTTTAAATACCGGTATGCGATGGTCCAAAAAAAAAAAAAAAAGACAGCAGGTTTTAACTGGCGCCCCAGGTAACACTTTGGACACCCTTGTTTTCTATGGGAAAAGAGCAAGTCTCTAAAAAATGAACAACAAAAGCCAGAATCCAATCTTCTGGTCCCCCAGGACATACTGTACTGTACTAGTAATAAACCAAGCCTTAATAAAGTAATCTACTGAGAGGTCCCTAAAATAGGGAACCTGCTCATCGGTGCAGATGGAAGCGGCCTCTGATCCAAACCCTCTCTTAGTAGATGACGTGGCACCTTGTCTTAGAGTTTCAGTGATGCTGTTGCCTTGGTAACCATCACTGACAACATGTTTGGCGGGCAGCAGGAGGTTTTTTTATGTTACTGTTTGACTGTTTAACATTCCACATGAATAGGCAGCCATTAAGTAAATAATTAAATTAATTCATTTATTGTAAACGGTCAGTATCATCCATACATGGTGGGATACGCTTTTTATAAATGGCATTTCACCAATACTCACTCTGGCTGGATTTGGTAGGAATTTTATTTAATTCAAAACATATGTTTTTATAATTTTTTTTTTTTTTTAAAGCTTACTTTATTTTTACATATACACATAACACATGTGCAAAGTGCATTTCAGAGCACATTAATGAGGTAACGGTGAAGCACGTGATGCATGCAAACAATTAAGTACAAATAAATATAAAGCTTTGCAATAATTATTGAATTGTAGTTGTGCTAAAAAACCGCTAGGGGTCACTGCCACACCCCATAAACCCGAACATAAACCAGAGTGAAAGTTTGCGTTTAATGTAATGTTTCGAACTAACTTCAATAGCAACACTTAGCAAATTAACACCGCATAATGGTTGGTTGTATCCATTACATTGTATCGTTATGTGCTCGGTTTTTCTCAAGTGACATCTCAGTGAGATGACATCTCACTCCATCGGAAAGTCTTCAGTGTGGGACTATGACTACATTTCCCAGCATGCACTTGGGGTTCACCATTCCCCTCTTCGTCATAGAACCGCTTATTAGCGTCTGGATGAAGAGAACAGAGAGACAGCGGCGCGAGCTGTCAATGTCTCGGCGAAAATACTTTTTTTTATCGCGGTTTTTTGGGGGAAAACTTTGTCTTGTGACATTTTTCTTTGTAGTTTATGTTTAGACTTTTAAACGGTGTCATTGTTATGTTATCAAACCACTGATAAAGTGCTTCGAGACAATTCCCAAACACCCACCAGGACACGTTGGTGTTCCTTTTCCGGGACACTTGTGGAGTTAAACCGCTGAAGCTTTCCAGCTTCTCTCTGGCGACGTATATGAGCTCCTGAAAAGAATAATTTCTACTATATTTGTCAAAAAGTTGTTCCGAGAGCCGTCATGGGCTGCACCATCAGCGCCGAGGACAAAGCTGCGGTGGAGAGAAGCAAGATGATCGATAAAAACCTTCGAGAAGATTTAGAGAAGTCCTTGAGAGAAGTGAAGCTGCTTTTACTCGGTAAGAATCATTCGGACATTGAACGCACCACTTGTAAGTAAGTCATGGTTTTGTTAGTGGGAAGTTGTTTTAATCGTTCTTTCAATTATACAAGCCCACTGTCGCAGATCACCACAGTTTATCCAACCTGACACCTTCTAGATTTACCGATCCATCCATTTTCATTAGGGTCAAGGGCGTGTAGAGCGGGGGTGTGACTCCTTTGGCACCTAACAATTCGACCTAGTTCTGATTCCTGGGATGACGATTCGATTTAGAAAAGATTCTCATCCAACACGATTCTCAATTCTACACGATTCCTGATTCAAACCGATTCTCGCAATGTATTATTTGGTGTAATCATTACATTTAAACTTTTTCAAAACCGATTACAGGTTAAAAAAAAGCTCTCTCTGGTTGGAGATGGCCTAAAAACAATTTTTTTTTAAATGATTCTTATACTAAAAAACAATTTAATACAACTTTTCTTTTTTTTTCTTTTTTTTTAATAGATTTTTTAAAATTATGAATCAGCAATTTAGAATCAGGATGAAAAGGAATCGCGATTCGGATGTGAATCAATGTTTTTGTGCACTCCTATTATTTGAAATAATAATTTTAATAAAACTTTTTCAAAACAGGTTACATGATAGAAAAGTTCCTTCTAGTTTCATGGAGATGGCCTAAACATTTATTTTCAAAAATCATATACTATTAAAGAAAAAAGTATTTTTTTGTACATTTTTAAAAATTATGAATTGATTTAGAATCGGGATGAATAAGAATTGCGATTCAGAATACATTTTTGTGTGCATCCATATTATTTAGTCATTTGGGGGCCCAAGGCAAATGTAGGACTTGGGACCCTCCACAAAACTAGGGATGTTGTGATTTGAAAATTTTATATCGCCGTTATCGTGACCAAAATTATCATGGTTATCATTATTATCTCGGTATTGTTGAATGCGCTCCAAAAGTACTTATACACACACTGAAATATTTTGACCAAGTAATTTTTTTTAAATAACTAAATTAGACACATTTAGATAACCTTAAATTTTGTGTTTCTTGTGTTTCTGTGATAATGTTTTAGTCTTTGTATTTTATCTGTTCTAATGGCTAAGCTTTTATTGTTTTAAATATTGGTTTGTATAGTAGTGCTTGAAGATTTATTTAAATGAAAAGTGCGTAACAAACTAAATCTATTATTTCTGGCTACTATGTTCGGCGGTCTTTGAGCGCAGTGTAAAAACACCTATGCCTCGTACAGAACGATCACTCTGTCTAAAAGAGCACAGCTTGTAGGTTCAATATGCACAATTGTAATGGCTTAGTTGCTCAGACAGCAATGTGTTTTAATAAGTTTAGATTGGGGTATGTCGTTTCTTAATGGGGAAAGACGTTAATGTCTCTTGTTTTCATGTTAGCTTTTAAAGTACCAGTACAATGTAAAAATAAGTTAACTTTATATGCTGAATTGTGTTTCATTTTATCCGTTAAACCATATCCATTTATGTATCTCCAATCTGGAAAGTATGTGAAAATATAGTCTAAACATGCACAAAACAGCACAATTTCAAACGGCCATTTTGAATATTCTGTTCTAAAAGACTTTGGCAATTTCCGTAGATTTGGGAACTCCTCTGCTCCATGTCTTTAGACAGCAGACCATCCATCCATCCATCCATTTTCTACCGCTTATTCCCTTCGGGGTCGCGGGGGGCGCTGGAGCCTATCTCAGCTACAATCGGGCGGAAGGCGGGGTACACCCTGGACAAGTCGCCACCTCATCGCAGGGCCAACATAGATAGACAGACAACATTCACACTCACATTCACACACTAGGGCCAATTTAGTGTTGCCAATCAACCTATCCCCAGGTGCATGTCTTTGGAGGTGGGAGGAAGCCGGAGTACCCGGAGGGAACCCACGCAGTCACGGGGAGGACATGCAAACTCCACACAGCAGACCAGTCATGCTGGAAATACGTAAGCATGGGAACGAGATGTAATGTTTATCATTCATAATCCCTACGTAGGACAAGAACACATGTTTTAATTGTTTTATGCATTCTGAATCGTAAATAAACGTTCGCAAAAATGAGCTAACAATAGAGTCAAGGGAGGCTCCTCTATTCCGCCCACAAAGCCCTCTAAATAACCATCCAAAAACCACCAACAATACTCTATTTACATGACCTGAATGTATGGCCAATGTTCTGCGGCTGCCTCTGCTTCGCCTCTAAACTAAATTGGTAAAAGTTAATTGGAGATTATAAATCATGCCTCTCACTTGGATAGTAGAGGAATGACCAACAAGCTGGTCAACTTTGACATCTAATTTAGAGCCCAAAATTGGCAAAAAGTAAGCTCGTTTGCAGTATTTTTTAAAATCCTTTGCAAAGATTGTGATTAATTCTTTATCCAAACGCGATTATGTGAGTGTCCCAACGATTGGCATCCCAGCGATAGCAGACATTGTACAGTAAGTGTTTGTTTTATTAGTTTCTTGTTTAGCACTTAGCAATACTGCTGCGGGATTACCGTATTTCCTTGAATTGGCGCAGGGAATATAGTATACGCACGTTTAGAATTACTGCCGGGTCAAACTCGTTTCTCAAAATAATTAACGCATGCTTGGCCTTATCGCCGGTTCATTATTAACGCCGGATCAAATTCGTTTTGCAAAATATTAATTTTATTATCGCATGTCTATAATTTTCGCCGGGTCAAACTCGTTTTGCAAAATATTTAGCATATGGCTAGAACCTTCACCGGGTCAAATTCGTTACGTCACGAGTGACGCTTTACCTGTCCTCATTTTCAAAATGGAGGAAGCTGCTTTCAGTAGTTTGCAATCGCACAAAGGAGAAAAGATAAAGAGCTATTCAGTAGGATTTAAGGTCCAAGCTATTGAATACCGGTACAGTATGCTAAAAAAAACAGTAAGCAGCTATGTTTTATTAATATACCGTATCTGCGTGTGTCAAATACTGTATAAGTCATTAAATGACTCCCGCCTCCTGGTGGTAGAGGGCGCTGCCGCGCTAGTGATCCTTCTTGCGACTTCCGGTACTGCAGAAGAAGTGACTACACGCAGCAAAAGATTTTTTTTTTTTTCCTCTGCCTGAACTTTTAACATGGAGGATTACATACCGGTATCTAAAATAAAACAGTTTTCTAAACTGGACTTTCAATCGAAGCAGGAGGTAATAATTAAAGGAATATCTCCATCGAGACAGAGAGACTTTTAAAACTGAAGAAAGAAAATAAGGAAGACTTCTATAAACAAGTTATCGATGCTTTTGGTCAGAAGGAGCTGCAAATGGACTCCATTTATAAGTACAGGTAAGACCATAATAACGTTTTTTTTAATTAAATGTGCTTTTCATGATGGTATGCTTACATCACACTCAAAGCGCACGCCTAAATTTACCGCATTTCTTTTGGTAAACGCCGGAGTGAGAAGAGGTTTTAAAATAATTACCGCATGCACGGCCATCCCGCCGGCTTCCGGTAAACGCCGGAGTGACAGGAGGTTTTAAATTAATTAGCGCCCCTGCGGCTATTCAAAGAAATACGGTATATGTTTCACTAAAGCTACATCTATTTAGTACTCGGCTTCTGGCGCTTGATGCTCATCCTCCTTGTGTTTGGGCTCAAAAATATAGGGTTCTGGATCATAATTTGTCCCCTCACAATGTCTGCCATGATTCGTAATTGTTGTAGATGGAAGGAACTGTGGTTCCCACATGCATGTAACGGATCACGTGACTGGCTTGCTCATTATCGCACAGAAGGGCTCAGGAATCTGTGTGAGATTAATATTATGTTGATCATATCTACTCGCAAACGTAGGGCTTTTGATGTTATAAATCAAATATTGATGCTTATCGATTCAATATAAAGACAACTTGTTTTTCGAGCAGTGGGGGTCCCCACATCTGTGGCCCCTTCCCAAAGTTTTTGTGTTTTCCCATTTTGGGTTTTGAGTTTTTCTTTGCCCGGATGTGGGTTCAGACCAGTGATCTCATTGTGGTTTGTGCAGCACTTCGAGGCACTTGCGATTAAAGGGCTATATCAATATACTTTGATTGTGTTGGCCTTGCGATTAGGTGGCGACTTGTCCAGGTTGTACCCTGCCTCTACCCGAGTGCAGCTGGTACAGGTGGGTTGCAATCACGTGACCTAGAGGCACATCTGGGTTTCAGGCGATGGCTCCCATTAGGCTACTGTTTATTTATCTGAATCCGTGCAGATTTAGGCGTATTTGGAAATGTTTAGAGGCAAATATATAAGTGATCATTAAAAAAACATTTAAAATGGGAGAGAGTGGATTTATACACTCTTCAGAAATATATATTTTTTAAGGATTTAAACCATTTATCATCACCAAGCCGTTACCGCTCGCCATCAACTTCACTTCATTTGACACACCTCACAGTATTTAGAGAACAAAAAATTGGAGGCACATCATGTCTTTACATATGAGCGGTCAACAAATTAAGAAATAATCTGTAAAAGACAAATTTGGACTTATTCATGCATCGGTAAGTAACGTATTTGATTGACATAACGAGTCCCATGCTGCTGTGATCGTGACGCTAGTGAAAAAAAGGATATGTTTGTTTGAAGTTGAACTCCTGCTACAAATATTAGTCTCATCTACAATTCATGTCTGCAGTAGTTTTTATGGTGTGAAGTTCATATTTTGTCTCATTATTTAGCTATGTGTGCCCTGGTTGTTCAGCAATGTTAGCCAGCAATATCAATATTCAGTGTATGCTGTTGAGCCTATGGGAGATTTATTCATCTAGTTTATTAATACTTTTAAGGATATTTTATTGATGTTAGCGAATATCACCAGAGACGCTATAATGTGGTCATCTGTGTCGAATAAAGCATTTGGCTTTCCTGTGATACGGTTGATTGCACCAACATTTGACGATCTGTCACTTAACGTCTGTTTATGTTTCCTTAGTTTGTGTTTATTTCCTGTCAGCGCTCTTATTTTTGTTCCACTTCCTGCATGTCTCCCTGAGTGCTCGTTTCCCTAAGGTATGCTAGCTGCTAAGCTCGAGTTTTTAATGCAAACAGGGTGGGCAGATCGATACAAAAATCGATGTAACGATACCAAGTATAGTATTAGTATATAGTCGATACTGCAGTGATTAGATTGATATTTTCTATTATCACAAAATTGTATTTTGTTGTTTTTGTTCAGGAACAATAACAACAAAATCGACTTAAAGTCCTTTGCAAGGAGGAATTTAAGTGCAAAAAACAAAATATTTAAATCAGAATCAATAGTAGTCTTTGTATGAATTTAGGTATTCTGCACTATTGACTTTATTTTGATTAAAACAATTTATTTAATAAAAGGGCGTAAGGAAATAATTTAAATATCTAATTAAGTATTGTTACATCTCAATCCTGTATTTCTGTCTTATTATAATTGCGATCAAACATTTAATTATTAAAAATTTGAAGTATCAGCATTGTTATCGCCAATATTGCCCCATCACTACTCAGTATTAGATCAATACCCAAATTTGTAGTATCACCCAAAACTAATTAACTAAACAATAAGTGTTAAATAATAAATGCTTGTTACATTTTAAGTGTCAAGAGAAACACGTTACACCAGAAAGTTACAAGCTATAAACAGTAAATTCAACAAGTAGATTAATAATAGTTTTGATAAAATAATACAACCCTAAATGATGCAATATGTTACTGCATACCTCAGCAGCCAAATTAGGAGCCTTTGTCAGCTGCTTTTAAATGGTTCTATTATTATTCATTTGCCAAATAATTTTGTGATATATATTGTTATCGCAGGAGGCTGCAATATATAGTGCAATACAGATTTTAGGTCATATTGCCCATTCCTTGCGCAGTTGGACCCGAAGTGACATGTACCGTAGCTCTTTCAATGTGGAAGCCATGTGTGTGACTGGTGGGAAAATGAGAGCTCTTGGCGGTGGCCGTGTTTAAACGAGACATACTTGAATACAATACTTCTGTAAATAAAAATTTAGCAAATCATACAAATAAAATACAAATAAATACACTCCAATATTGGACATTGACAAACTACAAACTTAAATATTCTGTTTTGAATAAAATTCTCCTAAAAAATAAAAATGTACCATTGAAAGGTCTCTTTAGTTTTAGTAAGTGGATAAACGCAGGCTTTTACTGTTTGTGATAGTTTTCCACTGTCCTTCTTTCTCATCATACATGGTACCTTGTGTAAATTATTCCACCACAGTAAATGGAATTTTAGCTGGAGGTTGTTTGTTGTTATGTTCTTGTTTGCTTTGTAAAGAGTTGCATTTCCCCCACTTGGCTGGATGCTTCTGTTTCAGTTGCTGGAATAAGTTTGTTGTGCTTCTGCCTTTTTCAAACAAACTTTGCAGCCTGCAGTCATTGGTTCCATGCATGTTTCCACAAAACCAAACCAAAACATTGGAACAAACGTTTTGCTATAGTTTGCGTTAGCATTAGCCATGTTATGATATATGTGTGTGACTCTCGCGAAGGAAATAAGGGGGAGGGCGGAAGCTACGGAAGCTCCTGGAGGCAAAAGTTGTGCCGTAGCAAGAAGAGAAAATCATAGATTTCTTTCATTTTTAAAAATCGTCTGTTGGACGAAGTGACTGGGGAGAGGGAAGTCTGGGCTTCGCTGCGACCTCGGGATAAGCGGAAGAAGATGGATGGATGGATGGTCTGCAAAAAACCCGGAATTTATCGATAACATTTATTTATCACCCAGGACTATTAGGTAGTTTGAACAATTACATTAGCCTCTTTTCCTCTCCACTTTAGTAACCTCACTTCCTTTTGATAAAAACCTCTCACAACCGTATCAACAGGTTTGTGTTGGTATGTCTTCCTGAATCAAGTCTGCACATGCAAAGTAGCGTAGAAAAGTCCATCGTGCGAGTAAGGAGGGGGGGTGCTGTCGAATAAATCATATGTGATACTGATTCAGCATTTTAATGTATCTTAATTTATCTCAAAGTGCATGAAATAAAACAAAAAACTAAATAATTGTTTTCAATAGAAGAAAACTTTATTAATCATTATTTCTGAGACATTTTGGAGCCCTTGGCAACTGCCTGTGTTGGCCTAATGGTTAGTCCGCCTCTGATTATGGTCATGGGAGAGCTGGAGTCTATCCCAGCTGACACCCTTGACTTCGGGTGTTGTACACACTAGACTGGTCGCCAGCCAAATGCTGGGTGCATGTAGACTCACATTCACACCTATAGACAATTATTCTCAGAGCATTCAATTGATTTTATCGCATTTAATAGTCGACTAGTGGACTAGATCTGACCATTCTAAGGCTAAGACTAGATCTGACCAATTTAAGTCTATGAGCATGAACTGATGAAGCCTACTAGGATGAGAGGCGAAACATCTTCTAAGACAAATCAAATAGTCCAGTTGCGATCGATTGAATGCTCTGAGAATACAATGACCTGGATGAATGAGAACATCTATACTGTATATATTATATATATGTATATATATTTATATATATATATATACACATATATATGAGTCTGCAATTAAGCTGACAATACTTTGAAATGTGTGAGGAAGCCTCAGTACCTATAGAAAACCCACACATGGGGTGACCATGCAAACTCCACAAAGAGATGCCCAAATGGAGATTAGTACCTTCAGTCTTCTGACTATGAGGCTCACATGCTAACCATTTGACCACAGTGCGTATTTACTCATTCATTCTAATGGACATGTACGGTATGTGCATTAAACCACCATTAGAGTGTACTTTCTCTATCCAATGGTGAAGTTGGTTTTATTCAGGGTTGTTTAAATGTTTTCCACTTAGGGGCACACACCTAAAAAGTCAAAGTATGCAGGGGGCTGTTTTAATATTTTTTTATTTTATAAAAAAAAATATTGTAAATATTCAAAAACAAAACTTTGTGTTGGGTTTGTGTTATAGGGTGCAAAGTTATTAGTATCAAAATAGCAGCTTTTTCTCATTATACATCTTTTTGATTAAAATTTTACTGTTTTTGGTTTGATTATGTTTCAAGCTGTGGGCAACAATTAGCCCCGGGGCCACACTTTGGACACCTCTGGTTTAACCATTCTTTTATTTTCAAACTTTGAGAAACCATCCATTGTTGATACTGCTTGTCCACATTATTGTCCTAGGTGGGCTGGAGCTTATCCTAGCTGACTTTGGTCGAGTGGCTGAATATATACAGTACATACAATGAAACTCACATTATGAAAATTTTTAGTCTACAATTAACCCAACATGCATGTTTTTGGAACAAAGGGGAGGCTGGAGTACGTTGCGAAAACCCATGCAAGCACGGTGAGAACATGTAACAAGAATATTCCAAATTAGCTTCTAATCATAGATAGCCATTCATCCATCCATCCATCCATCTTCTTCCGCTTATCCGAGGTTGGGTCGCGGGGGCAGCAGCTTAAGCAGGGAAGCCCAGACTTCCCTCTCCCCAGCCACTTCGTCCAGCTCCTCCCCGGGGATCCAGAGGCGTTCCCAGGCCAGCTGGGAGACATAGTCTTCCCAACGTGTCCTGGGTCTTCCCCGTGGCCTCCTACCGGTCGGACGTGCCCTAAACACCTCCCTAGGGAGGCGTTCAGGTGGCATCCTGACCAGATGCCCGAACCACCTCATCTGGCTCCTCTCGATGTGGAGGAGCAGCGGCTTTACTTTGAGCTCCCCCTGGATGGCAGAGCTTCTCACCCTATCTCTAAGGGAGAGCCCCGCCACCCGGCGGGGGAAACTCATTTCGGCCGCTTGTACCCGTGATCTTGTCCTTTCGGTCATAACCCAAAGCTCATGACCATAGGTGAGGATGGGAACGTAGATCGACCGGTAAATTGAGAGCTTTGCCTTCCGGCTCAGCTCCTTCTTCACCACAACGGATCGATACAGCGTCCGCATTACTGAAGACGCCGCACCGATCCGCCTGTCGATCTCACGATCCACTCTTCCCTCACTCGTGAACAAGTCTCCGAGGTACTTGAACTCCTCCACTTGGGGCAGGGTCTCCTCCGCAACCCGGAGATGGCACTCCACCCTTTTCCGGGCGAGAACCATGGATTCGGACTTGGAGGTGCTGATTTTCATCCCAGTCGCTTCACACTCAGCTGCGAACCGATCCAGTGAGAGCTGAAGATCCTGGCCAGATGAAGCCATCAGGACCACATCATCTGCAAAAAGCAGAGACCTAATCCTTCAGCCACCAAACCAGATCCCCTCAATGCCTTGACTGCGCCTAGAAATTCTGTCCATAAAAGTTATGAACAGAATCGGTGACAAAGGGCAGCCTTGGCGGAGTCCAACTCTCACTGGAAACGTGTCCGACTTACTCCCGGCAATGCGGACCAAACTCTGGCACTGATCATACAGGGAGCGGACCGCCACAATCAGACAGTCCGATACCCCATACTCTCTGAGCACTCCCCACAGGACTTCCTGAGGGACACGGTCGAATGCCTTCTCCAAGTCCACAAAACACATGTAGACTGGTTGGGCAAACTCCCATGCACCCTCAAGGACCCTGCCGAGAGTATAGAGCTGGTCCACAGTTCCACGACCAGGACGAAAACCACACTGTTCCTCCTGAATCCGAGGTTCGACTATCCGGCGTAGCCTCCTCTCCAGCACACCTGAATAGACCTTACCGGGAAGGCTGAGGAGTGTGATCCCACGATAGTTAGAACACACCCTCCGGTTCCCCTTCTTAAAGAGAGGAACCACCACCCCGGTCTGCCAATCCAGAGGTACCGCCCCCGATGTCCACGCGATGCTGCAGAGTCTTGTCAACCAAGACAGCCCCACAGCATCCAGAGCCTTAAGGAACTCTGGGCGGATCTCATCCACCCCCGGGGCCTTGCCACCGAGGAGCTTTTTAATTACCTCAGCAACCTCAGCCCCAGAAATAGGAGAGCTCACCACAGATTCCCCAGGCACTACTTCCTCATAGGAAGACATGTTGGTGGGATTGAGGAGGTCTTCGAAGTATTCCCTCCACCGATCCACAACATCCGCAGTCGAGGTCAGCAGAACACCATCCTCACCATACACGGTGTTGATAGTGCACTGCTTCCCCTTCCTGAGGCGGCGGATGGTGGTCCAGAATCGCTTCGAAGCCGTCCGGAAGTCGTTTTCCATGGCTTCCCCGAACTCCTCCCATGTCCGAGTTTTTGCCTCCGCGACCGCCGAAGCCGCACACCGCTTGACCTGTCCGCTGCCTCAGGAGTCCTATGAGCCAAAAGAACCCGATAGGACTCCTTCTTCAGCTTGACGGCATCCCTCACCGCCGGTGTCCACCAACGGGTTCTAGGATTACCGCCACAACAGGCACCAACTACCTTGCGGCCACAGCTCCAATCAGCCGCCTCGACAATAGAGGTGCGGAACATGGTCCATTCGGACTCAATGTCCAGCACCTCCCTCGTGACATGTTCAAAGTTCTTCCGGAGGTGGGAATTGAAACTCTCTCTGACAGGAGACTCTGCCAGACGTTCCCAGCAAACCCTCACAATGCGTTTGGGCCTGCCAGGTCTGTCCGGCATCCTCCCCCACCATCGCAGCCAACTCACCACCAGGTGGTGATCGGTAGAAAGCTCCGCCCCTCTCTTCACCCGAGTGTCCAAAACATGAGGCCGCAAATCCGACGACACAACTACAAAGTCGATCATGGAACTGCGGCCTAGGGTGTCCTGGTGCCAAGTGCACATATGGACACCCTTATGTTTGAACATGGTGTTTGTTATGGACAATCTGTGACGGGCACAAAAGTCCAATAACAAAACACCGCTCGGGTTCAGATCCGGGCAGCCATTCTTCCCAATCACGCCTCTCCAGGTTTCACTGTCGCTGCCAACATGAGCATTGAAGTCCCCCAGTAGAACGAGGGAATCACCCGGGGGAGCACTCTCAAGTACTCCCTCGAGTGAATCCAAAAAGGGTGGCTACTCTGAGCTGCGGTTTGGCGCGTAAGCGAAAACCACAGTCAGGACCCGTTCCCCCACCCGAAGGCGGAGGGAAGCTACCCTCTCGTCCACCGGGTTGAACTCCAACATGCAGGCTCTGAGCCGGGGGGCAACAAGAATTGCCACCCCAGCCCGTCGCCTCTCACTGCCAGACGGAGAGAGAGAGAGTCCAGCCCCTCTGGTGAGCCCATTGGAGGGGGAACCCACGTTGCCTCTTCGGGCTGTGCCCGGCCGGGCCCCATGGGGACAGGCCCGGCCACCAGGCGCTCGCCATCGTGCCCCACCTCCGGGCCTGGCTCCAGAGGGGGGCCCCGGTGACCCGCGTCCGGACGAGGGAAATCTGGGTCCATAGGTTTTATTTTTCATTGAGGTCTTCGAGCTGCTCTTTGTCTGATCCCTCACCTGGGACCAGTTTGTCTTGGGAGACCCGACCAGGGGGCATAAAGCCCCCGGACAACATAGCTCCTAGGATCATTGGGACACGCAAACTCCTCTACCACGGTAAGGTGGCAGCTCAGAGAGGAGAGATAGCTTTGGAATTTCAATTCAATTGATTTAAATAATTTGAATTCAAATTTAATTGAATCCTCCCCACAGGATGCTGTATTGGAATTACAGGAAGCAAAATTAAATGTATTACAATTAGGAGAAATCACACATAGCCACTTAGTGAATTACTGGCTAATAATTGCATTACTTTGTGTAAAACTACAGGCAATTTAATGTAACTTAGGTAAAACAAAACACTGTAATTCTGCATTTAAACACTGTAATCACAGCTCTAAACTTATATTTAATTACTGCAATTAATGCAAATATTAGCCTGTAATTTACTTTTTATTTACAATGGATTTTTTTTTACGGCACAAGTAACAGGAAGAATGTGTCATGTTTAAAAAGTTTTTGGCTTAAATACTGAAAATACTTTACAAACACTGAACATGTATTCCTTCATTTTGAATACTAGGATAAAGTAAAGCATCCTGAGAAATGAATTATTTTTCCACCATTTTCCATTTTTTGAAAGTTACAATACATCAAACTGAATTATCTGTTTATCGAACATACTTTTAAAATACAATTTATACCTGTAATGACATTTCTATAAAATATGTAAAACGGTTATGTATGGAATATACTGTATAGCATGATTCTCAAATTATCAATTGGAATTTCATGGAATTCTACTTCCTTCAATTTGAATTTGAATTTCAATTGAACTTCCTGTTTGCAACCTCAATTCAAATGGAACAGTTTTTCTCTTTCTCTTACTCTACATGTAAACACGACACAGAACAATCCAAAAGTAGTGAAACAAAAATGAATATTATCAACAACAGTATGAATATTAGTTACAATTTCAACATAGCAGTGATTAAAAATCCCTCTTTGACATTATCATTAGACATTTATAAAATAAAAATAAAAATGAACAATAGTGTCACAGTGGCTTGCACTTGCATCGCATCTCATAAGCTTGACAACACACTGTGTCCAATATTTTCACAAAGATAAAATAAGTCATATTTTTGGTTCATTTAATAGTTACAACAAATTTACATTATTGCAATCAGTTGATAAAACATTGTCCTTTACAATTATAAAAGCTTTTTACAAAAATGTACTACTCTGCTTGCATGTCAGCAGACTGGGGTAGATCCTGCTGAAATCCTATGTATTGAATGAATAGAGAATTGTTTTGAATCTGGAAAATATCGTTTTTGAATCGAGAATCGCGTTGAATCGTAAAAAATCGATTTTGAATCGATTCGTGACCCCAAGAATCGATATTGAATCGAATCGTGGGAAGCCCAAAGATTCGCAGCCCTAGTATTTATGCTGTTCTTAATGGGACGTCTTGAAAGAACAGTTTACAAAAATGTTTTTAATGAAATTAATAGAAAGACAAAATAATCAATCAAGTCAATACAAAATGGTCACTCACTCCACACTATATTAAAAAAGACAAGTTAAAAAAAAGGTAAATTAATTAATACGATTGCCTAATGTGGGGCGGGCTGATGAATATTAGCCAGCGGGCTTTGTCAGCCAGTGCAGCAGGGCCAGGGCCAACTGGTCCTGGCAGCTGCCAAGCTTAAGTGTATGTCATCGTGTACAGCATTTAGTTGTGATGCAGCTCATTTTTTTAAATCTTCGATATTATAACTTAGATCACATGTTAGTGTAAATTGAGATTATGTGTTTCCCCAACGCATCTTAGGATACATTCAATCATGGATGAGAAGCACAGACTTGCTGAAATTGGTTGAATGCCCCAGTTTACACCCACTGTGCGTTTGGCAGCACTTTTTCTCCAAACAGAACCAGCTTTCCAAATGAACCGAGAGTGACGTCTTCATGGTTGCATGTGTTATCTTGTATCGAAATTACAAAGAGTAAGCGAGAGAGCGTTGTTTCTGCTTATCATCTTCTGCCAGGACCTATCGATATGACTAGGTCACCAATAAATGCAAGTCTAATTGTCTGGATGGGGACAGGAGTCAGCACAGATGTTAAAAGTCCCAGCAGTTGAAAAGACAATTTAAACTAACCGATAAGTGAAATCTAGTCTACAACTGATTAGTGATCAGGTTGTCAAGCCAGAGGGCAGCCATACAAAGTACTGCAGATAGGTCGGCAACCAGTCGGAAGGTATAGTATTTACAAAAAATCTCATTACACATACAAGGATAATTGAGGACAATATAGTATTTTGCAACTCTGGTAGCCTTTCAACAAAGAGTGGGAGTATCTGTGAATTTTTTTTCTGAACCTTTATGAGCTCACAAGTCTGATGTCTGACGAAAGTGAAATTGAATGAAAAATTTAAGTATGACCTTTTAGTCAGATTAATTTTATATATGTCACACATGTCAGTGCGCTCTGCAAAACACTTAGGGTTTTAAGCCGAACCTTCCATCATCAGGAATCAATTTGGTACACACCTTTAGTGGACTGACAAGCCGTGTCTGTAAAATTTGGGCAGTATTGATTGACAAACATGGCCACCATCAGGCATAACGTTTTTTGCAGAGGTACAGGTCGGACTTAAAAACTAATTGAAATAGGGATGTATCGATCGGCCAGAAATCAGTATCAGACAATTTTTGTGAAAAAGTATGTGCTCACCATTGACGATTAATGACTTTTAATGCAGATCACAAACACTGATCCCCCATGGCTGACACTGTATTTATGTTTAGTCAATCGGTTGACAGGCAGCTAGCAGCTAGCAGCTAATTGTGTACAGTCGTGGTCAAAAGTTTACATACACTTGTACAGAAGTGAGTTTCCAATAATTTCTACAATTCTTATTTTTTAGTGATTTAGTGTTTGGAGCACATACTTGTTTGTCACAAAAAACATTCATGAAGTTTGGTTCTTTTATGAATTTATTATGGGTCTACTGAAAATGTGACCAAATCTGCTGGGTCAAAAGTATACATACAGCAACATACATTATCAATGTTGGTAATGTAGAAAAGTTACAATCAAATCAAATTAGCTTCATGGCATGGCCTCTTAACTTCATGTGAGTGATTATGATTGACGACACCTGTTGACTTCTCTGAGCCCATTTAAATAGGGCTCATGTGATGCAGTCATTAGACTCGGTTACAAACACGACAATGGGAAAGTCAAAGGAACTCAGCACAGATCTGAAAAAAACAAATCATTGCCTTGAACAAGTCAGGGAAGTCACTTGGAGCCATTTCAAAGCAGCTTAAGGTCCCAAAAGCAACTGTGCAGACAATTGTTCTTAAGTATAAAGTGCAGGGCACAGTTTTGTCACTGCCATGATCAGGAAGAAAACGCAAGCTATCACCTGCTGCTGAGAGAAAATTGGTCAGGATGATCAAGAGTCAATCGAGAACCACCAAAAAGCAGGTCTGCAAGGAATTGGAAGCTACTGAAACACAGATGTCAGTGTCCACAGTCAAGCGTGTTTTGCATCGCCATGGACTGAGAGGCTACCATGCAAGAAGGAAGCCCCTGCTCCAGAAGCAGCACCTTAAGGCTTGTCTAAAGTTTGCTGCTGATCACATGGACAAAGATAAGACCTTCTGGAGGAAAGTTCTGTGGTCCGATGAAACACAAATTGAGCTGTTTGGCCACAATACCCAGCCATATATTTGGAGGAAAAAAGGTGAGGCCTTTAATCCCAGGAACACCATTCCTACCATCAAGCTTGGTGGTGGTAGTGTTATGCTCTGGGCCTGTTTTGCTGCCAATGGAACTGGTACTTTACAGAGAGTAAATGGGACAATGAAAAAGGAGGATTGCCTCCAAATTATTCAGGACAACCTAAAATCATCAGCCCGGATGTTGGGTCTTGGGCGCAGTTGGGTGTTCCAACAGGACAATAACCCCAAACACACGTCAAAAGTGGTAAATTAATGGCTAAATCAATGCTGAAGAAACAAGTCCATGTCAGAAAACCAACAAATTTACCTGAACTGCACCAATTTTGTCAAGAGAAGTGGTCAAAAATTCAACCAGAAGCTTGTGGATGGCTACCAAAAGTGCCTTATTGCAGTGAAACTTGCCAAGGGACATGTAACCAAATATTAACATTGCTCTATGTATACTTTTGACCCAGCAGATTTGGTCACATTTTCAGTAGACCCATAATAAATTCATAAAAGAACCAAACTTCATGAATGTTTTTTGTGACAAACAAGTATGTGCTCTAATCACTCTATCACAAAAAAATAAAAGTTGTAGAAATTATTAGAAACTCAAGACAGCCATGACATTATATTCTTTACAAGTGTATGTAAACTTTTGACCACGACCCTATGTCTATACATAGTGTGGAGCCACTCCCCTAAGCTAATGTTAATCACTTTCATGTATAATAGTAATCAGGCATGCTAATAATTAAGCTAATGTTAAACTAACAACACCAAGAAATATGTGCTTAGTAAAGTGAGTGATTAGGTCGATATTTTGGTTTTGTTAATGTTTACAAGCTCAGGGAATAATTCCCCAGACACAGGAGGTCTTTGAGGGAAAAAGCCAAAGGATTTAAATGAGTAATATATAGTAATTTTTGCTTTTGTTTAGTTACTGTGTACTGTTGACTTTGTTTTGCTCAAACAATTGCATGTAATAAAAGAGAGAGAGGAACTACTTTAAATATTGTGTTGATATTGTTACACTGTCAATAACGCTCACCATAAGTGAATTAAAAAAATGTACAGTTAATACATATTATCGGTATTGGTATCGGCCAATCTCCTTAATGGATGATCATATCGGCAGCAAAAAAAAAACCTGAACGGAAGATCCCTAAATCGGATCTTTGAATCATATCCTTGAATTGCACTTACTTCATTGACTAATCTAAAACATTGATGATATTTGTTTTAAATATATGCTAATATGTATTCCAAAGCATTTTGAACACAACCTATAGTAGCTGACACAAATATCTTATACATCCATGTGTTGGTAGGCAAGACCATGGACACACAAAAATAGGTACAATAGGTAGGTAGAATATTTACTTTAAGAAAATAAGTAGGCAATCAGCTAAGCTAAGGTTGATGGTCAGAATGGTAAGAAAACCAAGCAGGCTTACATGAGAATGGTAATATATATGGATTGATATTCCTTGAATCCTTAAATTATTTTATTACATTGTGTCCATTCCAAAGAAATTTGTAGTTGTGCTCATTGTTGCTTTATTTCTATTCAGTGACAACAGACTCCGCTCTGCTTCAATTTTCTGGAGGAGAACCTTTGTAACATGACCTACTGCAATATGATTTGATGGGAACATGGTACCAGGATCTATATGATGACGCCATTAAAATGCATCACATGGAGTACAGACGCATTTATTAAAGTTATTATGAATGCATACATATCACGCATGGCTTACCTCGTCACGTCTATAAAGATGAAAATCTACAAGATGTTGTTTGAAGAAATCAGCCATGCTGCGTCACATTGACAATTGGCCCTAGTATTGCTGATTATTGGATATTTAGATGTTTTTATAGATGGTTTGTTATATATTAAAATTAAACGATGGTTGAATATTAGACATGATAGATTTACTGTAAATTCCAATAGTAATCGTCATAGCATGAGTCTCAAAAAGAATAAGATATGTTCTATGGAGTTTTCATGCTTAGTTCTCTGTTTTTGCTCTGCATGTTATTCCTGATAAATAAATGTTTACCACATGTTGAGTAGTTTGCCATTAAGCTTTTTATCTTTCATGGTTGCTGTGCTTTTTCTTTAAACTTGATCTGCAGAATACTGTAGGACAAATCGATTCTTGCAAGTACTCAATCTCTGTTCATAGTCTAAACTGGAGCAGGTTTCTTGTACTGTAGTTTAGCTCCCTCAATTTATGTACTGTACTGGTGCAAAACTGAGAGCTTATGGTAGATACTCTTTCAATGTATGCTTTTAGTCACAAAGCTGAAGGTGAAACTTTTTTCCCCACATATTTCAGCACTCCTAGATAGTGCGGGGATAAAAGAGAGCTATGTGGGGAAAAGAGGGGCGGGCAGTAAAGATTTTTGCACTTAACTACAAAAACTGGAAAGATAACACATTTTACAAAGTAAAATGGTTTTCTGTTGGCCCACAAACAGCTCTTCACATTTAAAGAAAAGCTTTAAAATTATTGTTAAATGAGGCTTTGTGGGAATTTCTGCATGTGTTTGGACAAATGTGAATGCAAAGTAAATCTGGCAGGAGGCAATGGTGATAATCAGCCAAAAATGCAATGAATGGTACAGAACCAGAAAAAGGGGGCATTGCATTTTGCTTAATCAATAAGTTTTTGCATTTATCTGTCAATTAACATTTAGCAAATCTTTAGTCACTTTACAAAACATCATCTGCTTTACAAAAAAAGTGCTCCACCATTAAGAGAACAACTTTTACATGTACAGTACGACTGTACATTCGATCATACATAGATCAAACTATGATTCTTTTTCCAGGCCACTTTGCCTACATTATCCTGCCAGTTGTTACCAGGCAGATTTCATCAGCCACAATTATGACTGTCCCCATAGGTCAATTAAAACAATAGCAATTGCCAGTCAGGCCCATTAGACTGGTGGAGAATTGACTGGAAGAGTAAGTCTGACAGACTTACACTAAGGGAATGATTCCAAAAGCCCTGCTATAAGGATGAAACATGTTTATACTAGGGCTGCTGTAGCTATTGATTATTTTAGTAATTGAGTAATCTATCGATTATTTTGTTTGATTAATCGAGTAATTGGACAATAATGTAGGAGTGTAGGCAGAGAAACGACGGAGATTTATTCCTCTTTGGAGAGCCAAGTAACACTCCGTTTATTTTCAGAGAGAACAACACAACAACAAAACCGTCGCACAGGTAATTACGTCAAAGTAAAAGCACCTATGCACCTATGCAAGTAAACATGGGCTAGAACGCAGTGAATTATAACCGTAATAATTAATAAGTGTCCTGTGTGTGTATATCCACCACACACGTCCCCCCAGAATTCACAAGAACTGGCCCAGTGAAACGA
Organism: Entelurus aequoreus; assembly: GCF_033978785.1. Classification (NCBI taxonomy): domain Eukaryota; kingdom Metazoa; phylum Chordata; class Actinopteri; order Syngnathiformes; family Syngnathidae; genus Entelurus; species Entelurus aequoreus. Next base: position 65,299,044 of record NC_084737.1, read on the forward strand.
CCAGGGACCCGAATGACCCGCCCAAAGCGATTCCGAAGCTCCTGGGCAGGTGGAGGGGGGTGAAGCGGGAGGGTGACAGCCGGCTGCTGACGGCGAGCAGACGTCGGTTGGCAGTGTGGGGGTCGACCGCGACGTGGTGCCTGAGCCACCTCAACTGAACGGCCCAAATCCAGGTGGGCTGGCTTCAGCCGGTCCACTGAGACGCGATCCAGTCTGCCCCCAATGTCAATGACAAATGTTTTATCCCCAGCCTCCACAACCCGATAAGGACCGTCGTATGGTGGTTGCAAGGGCCCCCTATGGGCATCGTGGCGGATGAACACGTACCCCGCTGCTCGCAGGTCAGGGGGAATGTGCACCTGGGGCAAGCAGTGGTGCGAGGTCGGGACTGGTAGGAAGGTACGGGCAGTGTCCATGAGGCTTCGCCGCTGGTCAGAAGCAGACCAGGGGACTGTAGTGCGGGGTATAAATTCACCTGGAACTCTGAGGGTCTGGCCATAAACTAACTCCGCTGAGGAAGACAGGAGGTCCTCTTTAGGCGCAGTTCTAATCCCCAGCATCACCCACGGGAGCTTGTCGACCCAGCCGTCGTCTGTGAGAGAAGCCTTAAGGGCGGCCTTCATGTCCCTGTGAAAACGTTCACACATGCCGTTTGCTTGAGGGTGGTATGCTGTAGTGCGGTGGAGTGAGACACCCAACTGACAGGCAACAGTATTCCAGAGCTCGGAAGTAAACTGGGGGCCACGATCAGACGAAAGGTCAGATGGGGCACCATACCGGGCGACCCAGGTACCAATGAAGGCCCGGGCCACATCAGCTGATGTCGTTGCCGACAGTGGGACAACCTCCGGCCAACGGGTGGTCCGGTCCACCATAGTCAGAAGGTGAGTAAATCCCCTGGAGGGAGGAAGGGGTCCTACCAGGTCAACGTTGACGTGGTCAAAACGTCTTTCGGGAACTGCAAACTGCTCCAACGGGGCCTTAACATGGCGATGGATCTTAGCGCGTTGGCATGCCACACAGGTCCTGACCCAGTCGCGAATGTCCTTCTTGAGGCCATGCCAGACAAACTTTGCTGCCACGAGACGCTGTGACGGCTTGCTGCCTGGGTGCGAGAGGCCATGTATGGCGTCGAAAACTTGCCGTCTCCAGACCTGCGGCACCACAGGACGGGGCAGGTCCAGAGATACGTCGCAGAGCAGCGTTGTGCTGGCATCGCCGAACGGGACGTCCGCCAACTGGAGGCCAGTGACCGCTGTTCTGTACGCCTGAATGTCGGGGTCCGAAACTTGGTCCACAGCCATTCGGGCATAGTCTATTCCAAGGTGGACAGCACCAATGACCACACGGGAGAGGCAGTCAGCCACGGGATTGTCTTTTCCTGACACATGTTTAATGTCCGTGGTAAATTCAGAAATAAAAGCTAGGTGGCGCTGTTGCCTAGCAGACCATGGTTCCGACACCTTGGCCATGGCGAAGGTCAAAGGCTTGTGATCCACAAAGGCAGTGAACGGACGGGCTTCCAGCAGGAAACGGAAATGACGGATGGCTAAATACAGGGCGAGGAGTTCACGGTCAAAAGTGCTATATTTCTGCTCACTGGACCTAAGTTGGCGGCTGAAAAAAGCGAGAGGTTGCCAAACACTATTGACCAACTGCTGGAGAACAGCACCAACAGCATAGTCTGAGGCGTCCGTGGTCAGAGCAACAGGGGCGTCAGGCACCGGGTGAGCCAGCATAGTTGCGTCCGCGAGTGCATCCTTTGTAGCAGAGAAAGCTGCCAACATGTCCGTGGACCAAGAAAGGGCATGCTTAGAAGTTTTTTTACCCTTGAGAGCGCTGTATAGGGGGCGCATAAGGTCGGCAGCCCGAGGCACAAAACGGTGGTAAAAATTGACCATGCCGCAGAACTCTTGTAGAGCCTTGACAGTGTGAGGCTGCGGAAGCCCCAACACTGCCTCCACCTTTGACGGCAGAGGAATCGCCCCTGCTGTAGTGATGTGGTGGCCCAGGAAATCCATGGAAGACAGTCCAAACTGGCATTTCGCTGGGTTGATGATCAAGCCGTGCTGCTGGAGACGACTGAAGAGAAGACGCAGGTGTGATAGGTGCTCTGCCTCAGACGTGCTGGCCACTAGGATATCGTCCAGGTAGACAAAAACGAATGACAAGTCACGCAGCACCGTGTCCATCAATCGCTGAAAGGTCTGGGCAGCATTTTTTAGTCCGAATGGCATCCGTAGAAACTCAAAAAGCCCGAATGGGGTAATCACCGCTGTTTTGGGAATGTCCTGAGGCTGAACTGGTACCTGGTGATAGCCCCGGACGAGGTCCACTTTAGAAAAAATAGACGCACCCGCCAGGTGGGCAGAAAAGTCATGGATGTGTGGAATAGGGTACCGGTCCGGCGTAGTGACAGCATTAAGGCGTCGGTAGTCGCCGCACGGGCGCCAACCACCATTGGGCTTTGGCACCAGGTGAAGGGGGGAGGCCCAGGGACTGTTCGACCGGCGGACGATGCCAAGGCGTTCCATGGCGTCGAACTCAGCTCTTGCGATACTGAGCTTGTGTGGGTCAAGGCGCCGGGCTTTGGCGTGCACAGGCGGGCCATTGGTGGAGATGTAGTGCGACACACCATGTTTGGCGGAGGTGGAGGAGAAGGTAGGTGCGGTGATGTCTGAGAACTCCTTGAGGAGGTGAGAAAAGTCATCAGCGGGCGAGAGGGCACTGGACAGCTTCGTCGGGGCCACCAATGTAGGAGTGTAGGCAGAGAAACGACTGAGATTTATTCCTCTTTGGAGAGCCAAGTAACACTCCGTTTATTTTCAGAGAGAACAACACAACAACAAAACCGTCGCACAGGTAATTACGTCAGCACCACAGAGGTGTGTCTCAACACTTCAAAGTAAAAGCACCTATGCACCTATGCAAGTAAACATGGGCTAGAACGCAGTGAATTATAACCGTAATAATTAATAAGTGTCCTGTGTGTGTATATCCACCACAATACACACTTTATAGCCTCTATATGCATTTTAGAGAAAATAATTGAAACAAACAAAAATGTTTCTGCTTGCCATAACCTTCAGTCTTTGTTTAAGTAAATGCACATCACCAACATTAAAATTGCACTTTTAGCATGTGTAATTAATAACAATGTGGGGGTAAAACCCTTTTTGCTGTTAGCCGCCTCACAGATCACGTTATTCACACACCATCGCTTTCATGTCGGCTCCGTTTTATCACTCTACTGGGGTGCGGAAGCTATGTCCGTGTAAAGTTTCGGGCACTCCACGCGGCCCATATTTTGGCAATCCTTATTAGTTACACTCATTTTGAAGATTAATTGAAGCAACAGATAATAAATCAAAGCTTTTTTCGAACTGAATTAATCGATTAATCGTTGCAGCCGTAGTTTATTCACACACACAGCCCTGCTCTGTATCATTAAAAAGCACTTTTGCCTATGGTAGTAAATAATAGTTTTGTTTTTGGGTGGTAACAATTAAGTTCTGTGTATGGTGCAATTGCATGTACCATTGTTAGTGTCGTGGTCCACACAGCTGACTCATAGTCGAATGGTCTCATCATTAACAAACAATCTTTACTTTTAGCCTTATATTATGTCTATCTTTTTTTTTTTTCGCACTAACTTGGACTCCACAAAATATATTAAAGAGGAATTGCTGATGCCTGGAGGATTAGAAATAAGACATATTCTTCCCGTTAGTTTTTTATAATAATGTATTTTATAATTTTATATTATTTTATGAAAATAAGTGTACCACCCTGTGCTGATTTACACTTGAGCATTTTGTCAAAGCAAACTGATTTATTTTAAAGGGTGTTGAGAGATCCCTGTTATCCGTTCAGTGCAAGAAAACCGCTGATGCATCCTGTATAGCTTGAATGTTGAAATTCTGTAAAAGTCCTCTCATGGGAAGTGATTCACCCACCCAAAATTGCAACACCTCCGATGTCTACATCATTTGCGCAAACCGTCCAAATTGAGCTCTTTCTACAGTGGAGACTTCGTCAAAATTATATGTTCTGTTTGGCTGAGGGGTTTCTTTTGTCCTTATGTGATCATCTTTACAGCATAAGCTCATTGTTGACAACGTGCTCATTGATCCAAACAGCTGACCACCAGAGAGAACATTACCTCAGTGTGTAACTACAGTACAAAGTGACTGTGCACAACACCTAAGGCGCCACTCAAATGACATTATAGCACTTTAGTGGGAGGTTTGACATAAACATTGTGTACATTGCTTGATGTGTGACAGATGTATACAGTAGATTGCTATGTTTTATGACAATCGTTTTCCTTTCCCTCTTTCCAGGTGCTGGAGAATCTGGGAAAAGCACACTAGTGAAGCAGATGAAGTAAGCCTGAAACAAAGTTGATGCCAGTTCTGTTTGGAGCTCTATTGTCAATGGTCACAAACAGGGTTCATCTATGTGGAAATGAGAGTACATCGGGGCACAGCAAAAAGCTCCCCATATTGCACAACATGCAAAACAAAGGCCACAGAGGGCAGTCATAGCCTGGCAAGACATGAATAGACTCCACCGTTTCCCACATTACCCATGCTGCATGGTCACTGGAGCTCAAATTCCAGCTCTAATGACAGCATTGCAGGAAATGTTGCAGATCGCTAACATGTCCCACATTAGTACAATCGTTGGTCACAGTTTTAAATATTTATACAATCTCTGAAAGCTTGTTGGGATTTGTTTTTTTTCTGTGTTTGCTAGAATCATTCACGAAGATGGCTACTCAGAGGAGGAGTGCAGTCAGTACAAAGTGGTAGTCTACAGCAACACCATCCAGTCCATCATGGCCATTGTCCGGGCCATGGGGCGCCTAAAGATAGAGTTTGGGGATGATGCCCGGGCGGTAAGATAACAATACTAAAATACTTAAAGTGGGACTGCACTTTTTTGGAATATTGTAAGACAAGCACACATATGCTTTTATTTTTTTATGAATTCTAACTAGTAAATAAATGCAATCAAAAGTCTGCATACAATGGAGCCTATACGAGTCGCTCTATTCTGCCTATAAAGTGCTTAAAACATCCAAACCCCTCCATCAATGTTTTATATACACCCTGTATATATGTAATGTAGTAACAGGCACATTCACAACATGTAAAATGTACGTGTTTTGATCATTTTAAACATACGGCATCACTACGACAGCATCCACCGGGAATCACTGTGGCAGATCCTCCAGCTATACGGTATACCATTAAAGTACGTCAACATCTTCAGAGCCCTGTACCACAACTCCACCTGTTGAGTGAAAACCACACAGCACAACCGACGACTTTGACATTGTGACCGAGGTAAGACAGGGTTGCATCTTGTCTCCCTGACTGTTCATCATTGTCATAGACTTTGTCATGAGGAAGTCTGTCGTCGGAGCAAACCTCTGCATTAAGTGGGGAGGGGGCAGACTGGCAGATATGGACTTTGCGGACGACTTGGCTCTGCTTAGCCATTCCTACGCTGCGCTCCAAAAATTTACCAACAATCTGCATGAGCAAGGGGAAAAAGTCGGCCTACGTATAAGCCAAGAGAAGACCAAGGCCATGACCGTCGCACAAGACCAAAACGTTCCACTGCTCACCGTAGGCGAACAAGGCATAGAGTACGTTGAGAACTTCACGTATCTTGGAAGCAACATCTCAAACACTGGAGACGCAGAAAAGAATGTACAGACCAGAATCGAAAAAGCTGCAGGAGTTTTCCAACGCCTCCGGGACATCTGGTCATCAAAATCTATCAGTACGTCCACAAAGCTGCGCCTCTATATGTCAGTGGTCATCCCTACAGTGACCTATGCCTGTGAGACGTGGATGAAGACATCAAGCATTACTAACAAGCTGGATGTCTTCCACCGACGGTGCCTCAGATACATCTTGAGGATCTCATGGAAAGACCACATCACCAATGAAGAGGTGATGAGAAGGGCAGGGGTAGCACCATTGTCTGACATAGTCTCTGACATGAGAAGGAGAATGGCTGGACGCGTACTCCGACTGCCAAGAGAGAGACCGGCAAGTGTGGCAATGGACTAGGTGCCAGAAGGGGGAAAGAGGAAGAGAGGACGGCCAAAGAAGACGTGGAGACAAACAGCCAAGGAAGACCTGAGAGACATGTAGTCAGCTGGCATGGAGCAAGAAGGGTCGCCAGTGACCGGAACAAATGGAGGGGACTCGTTGCCCAAAGTTCCAACAGGAATGGGAGGAACTAAGTAAGTCATCACTACATATCACTTACTGTACAATGTCTGCTGTCACTAGAATGCCAACTGTTAGGACGTTGTTATATGAAGATGAAGAATGGCTCATAATCTTCAATAAGAAAAAATGGGGTGGACAAGTGTCTTTTCAGGTCTTTCTTGCCATTCCCGGGTCTAAATTGGATGCCAAAGTTGCTGTTACTAGAATGCTAACTGTTAGGACATTGTTATATTGCCGTTAAGATGAAGAATGGCTCATAATCCTCACTAAGAAAAAAGTGGGGTGGACAAGCATCTTTTCAGGTCTTTCTTGCCATTCCCGGGTCTAAATTGGATACCAAAGTTGACCATTTTGTCTGATTATGTTCTTATCCTTCTACAGTCCAGGTAAGAGGCATGATATCCATCCATCCATTTTCTACCGCTTGTCCCTTTTCGGGGTCACGGGGAGAGGGGCTGGAGCCTATCTCAGCTGAATTCGGGCGGAATGCGGGGTATCTGATGTAGAATAAATGTTCACGAGCTCTGAGGCGAGAAAGCAGCTCACCAGCCGATGATGTCAACAAAGCAGTAACTCGCTTGTTAGTTCTCTGTGACATTACGCCGCTAAAAAATTTTTGCCTGCGTTAGCGCTTATAATAACAATATCACTAATACTTGGTTAAAATTGCAGTCACAAAATGTAAATGTAGTATTGTTGGCGCTTTTTGGATGTTTTTTTAGAGGGCTTTATGGGCGAAAAAGAGGACCTCCCATTGGTTTCAATCTAAACAAATTTTATTGACGTTTATTTACGAGTTAGAATGCGTTAAAAAAACAAAAACACTTCAGTCTTCTTGTCTTTCATGTTGATTGTGAAAAATAGGCAACATTTAAAAAAAATTGCAGTTCCCCTTTAAAACATGCATTCCAAGAATCCAATGTGCCATGAAGGCTTGTATCTTTCCAGGGTGATGCCCGTCAGCTGTTTGTGCTGGCCAGTGCAGCAGAGGAAGGTGTGATGCCAGCAGAGCTCAGCGGCGTGATCCAGCGGTTGTGGAGTGATAGCGGTGTTCAGACCTGCTTTGACAGATCCCGAGAGTACCAGCTTAACGACTCTGCTGCATAGTAAGAACTCAGTCATATTTTTTTCGGCTTCAGATGAGCGCTACTTGCACCTCTTACACCAGAAATATTAAACTAGATTGTTTTGGGGGCGACATTTCTAGAAAGCTAAGGACCACGGGGCCAGACTTCCTTCAATATTAGTCTTATTTTGTATATTTCCAAAAATATACAAAATAAGACTAATAGTAAATAGATTGGTCAGAGTTACAGAAACTCTCTGCTGTTTTTAGGTACCTTCTGCAAAATTATGTTGTTTTTGAACCGAACTGGCGGGCCACCAGTTGAATAGCCCAAATGATGAAAAAGAGAGGACTTGAAATGAGACTTTGAGGAACACCACTAGTATAACCAAATAAGTTGAGAAAATGACTACTGACTGCATCTGAAGTAAACAAGCTACAGCAAAACCTTAGTTACATAAATCACATTACGAAAAAAAATTGTACCTGCCAAAAAGGAGAGAACCTAAAAGGGTGCCTGCCTTGAGGAACGCCTCAGTTATGTAAATCACAAGTTTGGATCCCAGTGTTCTGTTTGCTAGCCAGGTTAAAATGTCAATGCAAGAATCTTTCAATGTGTTTACAGTGGTCCAAGTTTCTCTGTACAACAGGAGAACTCTCCGTTTTTAGTTCTGTGAACTGTTTTTAGGAATTTGCTGCAAACATTTTTGTCTCCCACTTTTACTATAGTGTCATTCTCAGGCCGGATTTGGCCCCCAGGCCACCAGTCAAATAGCCCTGTTTTATATTATAGTCACATGATGTGGTTGAAAGCTGGAATGAAACAGAAACAAGAAAATATGTCAGTGTTACACAAAGATAGCTAACTGTCATATTGGCTAATCTCAACCTTCACTTTGTTTAATACTTTCTTTATTGCACAACGAGCCACTTCCATTTCTGGAATGTTAGTCTTGTTCGGTGCTTTGTTGTTGTGATGTTGTATCTTCCTTCTCATCACCCTTTAATAGCAGCAGTGTTTCCACTTGGGGCCCAAAGGAGGCAAGATGTGTCTTGTTTTTTAAGGGTCGCTGTGTGAGCTTGTTGCTCACAGAATTGCATTCCTGAGCAAGAACAGAGTCAAAGCAGCACCTAAAGCTGTCGAACTATCACATAGCAATTTATTGTGTGAATGCAAAGAGGCCAGCATTACTTTAGCATTACGTTTCTTAGCCCTATCACTTTGAGATTCAGAATTATCAGGATTTATTTCAGCAAAAGTATTATAGGTACAGGAAAGCAGTGATAGCGCCACATATCACTAACCCAGCCTTTTTGTCATCTTAGGTTTTTTTTTTATTTAAAGTTGATTTAAAATTGTCAGGTATGCCAGGTATTGTGAAACATCTGCATGTCTTGTAAAATAACATCAAAAATATCATCTCCACTTGTGTTTTGCTTTTTCTTTTACTTTTTTGTGTAATGCCACTACACAGTTATTCCAAAGACATTGACCATATAATCATTGGAACACAAAAAAAAACTATTGCACTGGCTGCTCAAGCGCCTGTAAATCAACATCAGAATTAAAAGAGAAACGGACTGTAAAGTGTACTCCTTTTTCTTGTTTATTACCTTCCGCCCTTCTTTTTACAATTGTATACGTTTCCAGTAACAGGTAAGAATAGTATGACACAATTGTTTCTGATGTTTGCTACACCACAGTTAACTTATTTTTACACTTGTTTGCCAATTCATATTGTTATAATGTATGTTATAAAGTGTGTGTGTGCAGAAAACATCGCACAGGGCGATGTGATGCGTCTAGTGCAGTAGCCTTGGAGTAGTAGTACCTGTAGTTAGTGCATGCTGCATGCCGCTTTTGCTTGCTATGCTGCATGCTGCTTCTGCCTGATACTCATTGCTTTCAGCTAGTGCCGCCGGCTAGCCCTCTGTCTCAGAGGGCGAAAAGAGGAGCCGAGTGCATAAGCCTCCTCAGCCGGTACATAGCCTCTCCATTGTCAAGACTCGTACATGCCTCCTCGTGGCCACACACGGTAACTGGAACCTCGCGGTTCCAGGCTAAGTTGTACGGGATCTCGGAGCAGCAGGGGGCCCCAGAGACGGGGCATGCAGGCCCACCGGTGTGTGGACATGCCCTGGTGCCCAGTCAACCCCTGTCCCAGCTATGGGTAAATAACCCCAGCTATGGGTGAATAGTGAAAACCGCCTCAACGGTGGACCAGGCGGAAGATGGCGGCAGCGGAATGCACCACAACGGCTGGGAAGGCGGATGAAGGCTGCAGCAAAGACGGGTCCCCAGTCGTCTTGGTCTCCATGCCACTGGACCCTGGCCCGCTCAATGCCAAGGACTGTGTGGTGGCTGACCGTGCACCAGTCTCCCCACATTAAAAGATTCCACGCACAGGCGTCCTCCACTATGGAGGACAGTCATACTCGTTTCGAGTGACCGCCGACGACGATTGTTATAATGTGGCTTTGAATAGTGCATTTGTGTGTAACGGATGTCAGCTATTGCATCTGTGCGTGAGTACATTGGTAAAACTCACACTCTGGCACCACAAGAGTTGCGCTGAACAATGAGCTGACAGCTCAGGTGTTTAGCTTGTTGGCTAAAGCTTTCCACTCTCAATCTGTGGACCTTGATTCAATCCAAAAAGGGGCAGATCCAGCGGGTTACCTAGAGTTGATAAATGTTTCATAATGGTGACAGTTTGGTGGAACAGATGACTTCAATTTGGGCCTTTCCCTATGGTAGCAATTGGTTCTATATCATACTTGCCAACCTTGAGACCTCCAATATCGGGGTGTGGGGGGTGGGGGGTAGGGGGTGGGGGGGGCCTTGGTCGGGGGTGGAGGGGTGGTGGTGGTTGGGGGCATGGTTATTTACAGCTAGAATTCACCAACTCGAGTATTTCATATATATATATATATATATATATATATATATATATATATATATATATATATATATATATATATATATATATATATATATATATATGTATATATATATATATGTATATATATGTATGAAATACTTGACTTTCAGTGAATTCTAGCTATATATATATATATATATATATATATATATATATATATATATATATATATATTTATTTTATTTACATAAAAGAAATACTTGAATTTCAGTGTTCCGGTGGCTATCCATTAGATGGCAGTATTGTCCTGTTTAACTTCTCCGTTCATGTTGAGTATATCATTTCGGCCACCGTGTTCAATGGAGAAGTCTGTTCTACATATTTACAGGCAACATACACCTTCCCCTTCGAACTGTCCTGGATGAACTGAAATTCTTGTTTCCATTCGTTTGAATTCGTTAGGCAAGCTGTTTATATTGTGGGAAAGCGGACATGAGAACAGGCTGTCCCCACTCAGTCTCAGGTCCGCATTGAGCTGGTGGGGGCGTGGCCTCCAGCTCCGGCTGAATACCGGGAGTTTGTCGGGAGAAAATCTCTGTCGGGAGGTTGTCGGGAGAGGCGCTGAATACCGGGATTCTCCCGCTAAAAACGGGAGGGTTGGCAAGTATGTTCTATATCCAAACGCATTGCAAGTTGACTAATTTATTAAAAAAAGATGTTGAACTACCAGAGTTGTACTGTATTTACAGTATGTATTGACCAACGTTCCAAAGCAAGTAAAAACAAAGCAATGTGAGATCCATTGGGCATGAAGTCAGTTGTGTTTTTGTTGAAACAGTAAGACGGGAGGGAACTCACAGTGAGGACATGCGCCTTGTTTTCAAAACAATCACTCTGTCGTGTGCCGTGACTCTCTGTGCACTTTGTCTCCACAAAGACAAGCGGGGAACAGAGAAGAAGTCTGTTTATGCTGAATTCATAATGAGCAAGTATTTACTGGTATCAGCGACCAAAATATGAGCCCATACTTAGCAACCGGATTGTTGGAAGTTACTTGTCTCTGCAGACGACCAAATGTGTTGTAGGTGTGATTAAATTAGATGATTTTGTTTGAAGCATACATTAGAGCAGTAGTAATTAGGGTAGCAAACCGTCTCTTTAAAAACAAAATATAAATACGCTGTCCTGTATCAAGCCTTAAAGAAACACACTTTGTACTACAATTGTATTCTCTCATCAATGAGAGAATAAGGAGGGTGCAGGTTAATTCCTAGACTGGATTGTGTCAGGAAGGGTAACTGGTGCAGACATGAAGCTTAATTCTAATGTGATTGTCTCACTGTAATGAAATGATACATTAGAATACACTTGATAATGTTGCTGTCATCAATAATTGTCATGTCCGTGTCTTCTTATCAGTCAACTACAGTGCTTCTGGAAAGTATTCACAGCGCTTCACTTTTTCTACATTGTTTTATGTTACAGTTGTATTCCACAATGGAATCAATGCAATTTTGTCCTCAACATTCTACACACAATGACAATAAATGACAATTTATATTTTATTTTGCAAATGTATTAAAAATAGAAAAACTAAAAATATAATGTGTACATAAGTATTCACAGTTTTTGATCAATACTTTGTTGATGCACATTTGGCAGAAATTACAGCCTCCAGTCTTTTTTTATACGATGCCGCAAGCTTGTCACACCTATCCTTGAGCAGTTTTGCCTCTTTGCTGCATCAGGTTGGATGAGAACCATTTGTTTTCATCCAATATGTCTCTGTACATTGCTGCAGTCAGCTTTCCCTCTACCCTATCCTCCCACCACCATTCTTTACTGTAGAGATTTTATTGGCCTGGTGATGAGTGGGGCCTGGTTTCCTCCAAAAAGATGCCTGGCTTACGCCAAAGAGTTCAATCTTTGTCTCATCAGACCAAAACATTTTGTTTGTCATGGTCTGGATTTCTTTCAGGTGCATACTGGCAAACCTTTTATTAAGAAATGGCTTCCGTCTGGCCACTCTACGATACAGGCCTGATTGGTGGGTTGCTGCAGAAATTATTGTCCCTCTGGAAGGTGCTCCTCTCCCCACAGAGGAATGCTGGAGCTCTGACAGAGTGACCATCGGGTTCTTGGTCACCTACCTGACTAGACTAAGATGAATGCAGCAATGTACAGAGACATCCTGAATGAAAATCAACACTTCCCATCCAATCAGATGGAGCTTGAGAGGCGCTGCAAAGAGGAATGGGCAAAGAGGAATATATTAAAAAATATTTAGGGCTGTAATTGCTGACAAAGGTGTATCAACAAATTATTGAGCAAATGCTGTGAATACTTATGTACATGTGATTTTATTGTTTTTAATTTTTTATTTTTTTTATAAATTTGCAAAAATAAACTTTTTTTTTTCCACATTGCCTTTATGGGATATTGTGTGTAACATTTTGAGGACAAAAATTAATGTATTCCATTTTGGAATAAAGCTGTAACATAACAAAATGTTGAAAAAGTGAAGCGCTGTGAATACTTTCCTGATGCACTGTTCAATCTTTGTCTCAAGAAATCAGCTTACACACACACGATGCACGGACAGAGCCTTGCTAGTCTCGACTCGTCAGAGAGAAGCAACCCGAGGTAACAGAAATTAGGAGGAAAAAATATGATTGCAAAGCCAAATGTCCCGTTTGTGGAATATTTCGGTTTCAAACCAAATGAGCAAGATGAGATCATCAACATGGAAAAGTTTAAAAAATGTATTATTCCTAAACATTCATCTAACACAATTAAAGTTTGAGTCAAATGTTATAAAAATAGTTGCACACAAATAAAAAGAAATAAATGGCAAAACATGAAAAGAAAATTGCTGTGCCGGTAGGAGTAAAGATAATTTGGTTCAGCCAACCCTGCCAAGAAAGTGCCCCTTATTTATTTTTCAGTGTGTTGGCATCCCTAGTAGTAATATAACCTGAAAATACCACGGTAAGGTCAGCAAGTTCTTTTACTGATACAGTTGCATAATATCCTGTTGTTTTAACACTAGCATCTGTGCTAACATTACATTTCGGAGTTGTGTGTTAGGTCACAGTGCTTGTCCAAACTTTGCTGCACTCTAAATCGATTAAACAATGTTTATCTAAAAACACTGTGTTACAACACAGAAGAGTTTTGTTGGTGTTAAGTGTCATACACCCATAGCCTTAATGTTTTTGGCCTCTGATCATGTCTTGCCGACTGACCCGAGATCTTATTTTACCATATATTCTGTTTTGCAGCTATCTGAATGACTTCGACAGGCTCTGTCAGCCCAACTACATCCCGACCCAGCAAGATGTACTGCGGACGCGTGTCAAAACCACAGGAATCGTGGAAACTCACTTCACCTTCAAAGATCTTTACTTCAAGTTAGTAAAAGCTGCACATAAGACTACAGATGGGGTGTTTGTGCCACAAAAATACCATTATTAAACAACCTGAGGATGGGTTACTGGCCAGCTTTGAGATTTGTTGATTTACAGATAAACACTAATGTTTGGAGCCTCCAAATAGCTTGCAGGGGATATATAAAGTCAGCTTTACTACAGCAAACACAATAAAAAATTATACTGCATTTAGTGTTGTTCACTATTTAGATTGTTATCTGCCAAATACTGATATATTAACTTCTGCAAACTTCTATTAATGTTACTGCTGATGGATCACATGCGACTGTCATAATTCAAAGTGCTTTAGTTTCAAGACAGAGGCTGCTTTCTTCTCGATTATTTTGATTTTCATGCTAATGTAACAAACGATGATTGAATACTTCATTTGCATATCTTCAAAAGACAGAGAGAAGAGATGTCTTTTTTATTCTGTGTGATGGATGGATTAATGTCCCACTAGGGTTTTCAATTGATAATGAAGTGGATGGAAACTGGCAGGTATTCCACCTAAAAACAATAATTACAAAGAAAATTGATTGGAATAACATATTTTTTGTCCGTCTCAGAGGTGTTGTGCTGGCAAGAGACCATGCTAATGTCTAATAAAAGGGTGTAGCTACAAATAAGATTATATTTATACAGCTTTGCTTTCTGTATGTCCAGAATGTTTGATGTCGGAGGTCAGCGCTCAGAGAGGAAGAAGTGGATTCATTGCTTTGAGGAAGTCACAGCCATCATTTTCTGTGTGGCACTCAATGACTATGACTTGGTCTTGGCTGAGGATGAAGAGATGGTTTGTTAGTTTGTCTTCATGGTGTTTGTATGTATCAGGGATGTTCGGTCAGGGGAGGCAGGTGGGGCATGTTAATAGAACAAAACAAATAATGATAACATAAAGAAATATGAACACTTGTTCATTGAACAGTGTTACAAATGTGTTCCAATACTTAAAAAAATAATTAATATACACTACCGTTCAATAGTTTGGGGTCACCCAAACAATTTTGTGGAATAGCCTTCATTTCTAAGAACAAGAATAGACTGTCGAGTTTCAGGTGAAAGTTCTCTTTTTCTGGCCATTTTGAGCGTTTAATTGACCCCACAAATGTGATGCTCCAGAAACTCAATCTGCTCAAAGGAAGGGCAGTTTTGTAGCTTCTATAACGAGCTAAACTGTTTTCAGATGTGTGAACATGATTGCACAAGGGTTTTCTAATCATCAATTAGCCTTCTGAGCCAATGAGCAAACACATTGTATCATTAGAACACTGGAGTGATAGTTGCTGGAAATGGGCCTCTATACACCTATGTAGATATTGCACCAAAAACCAGACATTTGCAGCTAGAATAGTCATTTACCACATTAGCAATGTATAGAGTGTATTTCTTTAAAGTTAAGACTAGTTTAAAGTGATCTTCATTGAAAAGTACAGTGCTTTTCCTTCAAAAATAAGGACATTTCAATGTGACCCCAAACTTTTGAACGGTAGTATATATCATTGCATATGCACATTTCCTGATAGGGTAGAAGCTTATAATGGACTCTACGGTAGCCTATCCTCTTTGCTTTAGTGCGCAAGTAAGCTTTCCCTCTTAGTGCACTGCGCCCTACTGTGAGTGCACTTGGCTCTATACAGGGTGGAAACCTATGATGTGGCCGCTGGGAGCCAGACCTCTCTGATTAGTGCGCAAGCGACCTTACCTTGTTATTGCAGTGCAGTCATAGGACTATTTTTATAGTCGACGAGTCATCCAATCCAATCTACTTTATTTGTATAGCACATTGCAAAAAAATAATGAAAGTTTAACAAAGTGTTGCACAGTAGTTGAAACACATTTAAAAGCAGAATAAAACTAAGAACAGTCAAGTGTAAAAATATTTAACTAAAAAGGAGAATAAATACATAAGAGAAAAGAACATTTACTAGGATCGCACAACGCTCAAGCTGGTTTAAAAGCCAAGGAGTAAAAATATGTTTTAAGACGGGATTTAAAATGAATTAAAGAGGGAGATGTCCGAATAACCAGAGGGATATCGTTCCAAAATTTTGGAACCACAGCTCAAAACACACGATACCCTCTGCAATTTACCGGGTTTTTGGGATGAAAAGAAGAAATTGATCAGCAGACCTCAGAGACCTTGTTGGTGTGTAGATTTTTAAAAGGTCTAAAATTTATTGTGGCGCTAATCCGTAAGAGATTTAAAAACAATCAATAAACTTAAAAATGAAATCTAAAATAAACTGCGAGCCATTGAAGTGATGCTAAAATGGGGGTAATGTGCTCATGTTTTATGTGCCAGTTAAAAAAGGCGAGCAGCAGCCTTTGACTAACTGACTATCAACTATCTTAGCGATTAGTCGACTTATCGGTTTATGAAGCCTACTCCTATTAGTCACTCTAATTTAGCCATCAGCACTTAAATTAAGAAAATAAAAATTAACTTTATTCAGAAACATTTACTCATCCTGCTATTTCAACCATTTTTAAATCAAGGGTAGACAAAGTCCTGATAAAAACAAATGCTATTTGTATTGTTTGTTTATTGTTATTGTAATAATTAACATTAAATATAACTAAAGCTAAACACCAAGTATGAATCTAACCGCACGTCAGTGGTGTATATGTACAACATGATGACGTTTAAGAACCAAGTTGCTCTATCTTTGCCTTTGTCTCTCTCCTCAGAACCGCATGCATGAGAGCATGAAGCTCTTTGACTCCATCTGCAACAACAAATGGTTTACGAGAACCTCTATCATCCTCTTCCTCAACAAGAAGGACTTGTTTGAGGAGAAGATAGGCAGGAGTCCTCTTACAATTTGCTACCCCGAGTACAAAGGTAAAACAAACAGCATCTACAGGTTTAACCTTAATGTACGTAAAGGGAAACATAACCGATATGTCATACTTGTCAACGATGCGATCAGATTGTAAGTAGTTGCGCTTATCTTGAAACATGGTTCTCTCGGATGCACAACAAATATTGTAGCGATGAACAAAACTTCCTTGACTTTGAGTGTTCTGACTCTGACTGACTGAATACAATATATCCATATAGTTGTCAAATGTCTTTCTAGAAAAGTATTACTAATAAGTGTTTTTGTAAATGCAGGTTGGTTATAAGATACAAATGTTAAATGTCTGTTACTTTCAATCAATCAATCAATCAATGTTTTTTTATATAGCCCTAAATCACAAGTGTCTCAAAGGGCTGTACAAGCCACAACGACATCCTCGGTACAGAGCCCACATACGGGCAAGGAAAACTCACCCCAGTGGGACGTCAATGTGATTGACTATGAGAAACCTTGGAGAGGACCGCATATGTGGGTAACCCCCCCCCCCCCCCTCTAGGGGAGACCAAAAGCAATGGATGTCGAGTGGGTCTGACATAATATTGTGAAAGTCCAACACATCAGCGAGAGTCCAGTCCATAGTGGGGCCAGCAGGAACCATCCCGAGCGGAGACGGGTCAGCAGCGTAGAGATGTCCCCATCCGATGAACAGGCTAGGGGTCCACCCCGGAGCAGAGTAGAAAAGAAAAGAAAAGAAACGGCAGATCAACTGGTCTAAAAAGGGAGTCTATTTAAAGGCTAGAGTATACAAATGAGTTTTAAGATGAGACTTAAATGCTTCTACTGAGGTAGCATCTCTAACTTTTACCGGGAGGGCATTCCATAATATTGGAGCCCGCAGACTTTTTTGGGGCTCTGGGAATCACTAATAAGCCGGAGTTCTTTGAACGCAGATTTCTTGCCGGGACATATGGTACAATACAATCGGCAAGATAGGCAGGCGCTTGACCGTGTAGTATTTTATACGTAAGTAGTAAAACCTTAAAGTCGCATCTTAGGTGCACAGGAAGCCA
Organism: Entelurus aequoreus; assembly: GCF_033978785.1. Taxonomy (NCBI): domain Eukaryota; kingdom Metazoa; phylum Chordata; class Actinopteri; order Syngnathiformes; family Syngnathidae; genus Entelurus; species Entelurus aequoreus. The sequence continues at coordinate 65,316,545 of NC_084737.1, forward strand.
GTGCAAGTGAGCCAGTATAGGCGTAATATGATCAAACTTTCTTGTTTTTGTCAAAAGTCTAGCAGCTGCATTTTGTACCATCTGTAATCTTTTAATGCTAGACATAGGGAGGCCTGAAAATAAAACGTTACAGTAATCGAGACGAGATGTAACGAACGCATGGATAATGATCTCAGCATCGCTTGTGGACAAAATGGAACGAAGTTTAGCGATATTACGGAGATGAAAGAAGGCCGTTTTAGTAACACTCTTAATGTGTGACTCAAACAAGAGGGTTGGGTCGAAGATAATACCCAGATTCTTTACAGAGTCGCCTTGTTAAATAGATGTCAGTGTTGAGCAGGACCGATAATCAGCATTTCCGTTTTCTTAACGTTGAGTTGCAAAAAGTTAGCGGACATCCATTGTTTAATTTCATTAAGACACGCCTCCAGCTGACTACAATCCGGCGTGTTGGTCAACTTTAGGGGCATGTAGAGTTGGGTGTCATCCGCATAACAGTGAAAGCTAACACCGTATTTGCGTATGATGTCACCTAGCGGCAGCATGTAAATACTAAAGAGTGCAGGGCCAAGAACCGAACCCTGGGGAACTCCGCACGTTACCTTAACATAGTCCGAGGTCACATTGTTATGGGAGACACACTGCATCCTGTCAGTAAGATAAGAGTTAAACCAAGACAAGGCTAAGTCTGACATCCCAATACGCGTTTTGATACGCTCTAATAAAATATTATGATCAACAGTATCGAAAGCGGCGCAAAGATCAAGAAGCAGCAACATAGATGACGCATCAGAATCCATCGTTAGCAATAGATCATTAGTCATTTTTGCGAGGGCTGTCTCCGTAGAGTGATTTGCCCTGAAACCGGATTGAAAAGGTTCACAGAGATTGTTAGACGCTAAGTGTTCATTTAGCTGCTGTGCGACAATTTTTTTGAGAATTTTCGAGATAAACGGAAGGTGGGACACCGGCCGGTAGTTCACCATGAGGTCAGGATCGATGTTAGGTCTTTTGAGTAGAGGATGAATAACCGCTTTTTTGAATGCTAGGGGAACAGTACCAGAGGAAAGTGATAAGTTTATAATATTTAACACTGATGGACCTAATAAAACAAAAAGCTCCTTGATAAGTTTCCCAGGAATTGGGTCAAGTAAACATGTTGTTTGTTTTGTCCCATTTACACATTTTAACAATTCCTCCAATGTTATTTCATCAAAGAGAGAGAAACTATTTTGGAGGACGGTGTCTGTCGTATATACAGTCGTATCTGTGTTAATAGAACCCAGTTGTAGCTGAGATGCATTGTCTTTAATCTCTTTTCTAATGACTTCAATTTTCTTATTAAAGAAATTCATAAAGTCATCTGCTGAGTGGGTGGAGCTACTGGGAGGAGTCCCTTGTTGGGTTAGCGATGCTACTGTACTAAACACAAATTTAGGATCATTTTTGTTGAGGTGGATGAGATTTGAGTAATATTTAGCTTTAGCTGAGGTAAGCATGAGTTTTTAAGTTATTAAACTATCACTCCATGCTTGATGGAAAACCTCAAGTTTAGTCGCACGCCATTTGCGTTCCAGCTTTCTACATGATAATTTCTGGGCTTTAGTTTCTTCTGTAAACCATGGGGTACGCCATTTAGGGGCCCTTTTTAGCTTTAGCGGTGCTACACTATCAATGGTGTCACGCAGGGCGTCGTTAAAGCTGTTAGTGAGGTTATCAATAGAGCCCACATAATTTGGGAATGGTGCCATTACCGAAGGCAGTAGGTCAGTAAGAGTCGTCGTTGTGGCAGCATTAATAGTATAGTAGTTATTATTATTATTATTAGTTTGTTGACAATGAGTCAGAACTTCGAATTTTATAAGGTAATGATCGGACATTACTTTAGTGTACGGGAGTATCGTAACTTTAGAGGTGGTGACACCCCTGACAAGCACTAGATCTATCGTATTACCGTTGCGATGCGTGGGTTCATTTATTATTTGTGTAAGACCACAGCTATCAATTATAGTCTGGAGCGCCACGCATGGTGGGTCCGATGGGGTATTCATATGGATGTTAAAGTCTCCCATTATGATTATATTGTCGGCGTGCGTCACTAGATCAGCAACGAACTCTGAAAATTCATTGATAAAGTCCGAATAGGGCCCTGGGGGGCGATAGATGACAGCCAGGTGCAGAGGCAGCGGTGTGACAAACCTCACAGTAAGCACCTCAAATGAGTTCTGTTTATTATTTAGGTCCGAGGTAAGGCTAAAGTTTTTGTTGTATATTAGTGCAACACCCCCACCCCTTTTAATGGGACGGCAATATGCGTATGTGGCTGACATTTGACAGGTGAGTACTATTGCTGTTGAACACGTTTGAGAAAGCAAACCAAAGCTCACGGTGCCACAACAGCACTTTAGACTCCATTCTAAACATATACTTTAACCTGTTATTGCTTGTCTGTTTAATGATGACAAATGTTCTCACTGTCCACACTGTTCAGTTCTTTGCTATTTTGCTGCTGTTTTCACTTTCTTACTTAATCATTTAGACATAAACACTTGCCTTTTTTTTATATAGGTGAAAACACGTATGAGGATGCAGCGCAGTACATCCAAAGCCAGTTTGAAGACTTGAATAAAAAAAAGGCCAGCAAGGAGATCTACACCCACTTTACTTGTGCCACAGACACCCAGAATGTGCAGTTTGTGTTTGACGTTATCACCGATGTTATTATCAAAATCAACCTGACGGATATCGGACTCTACTAAAGATTTAGGACCTGAAGGTAAGCTTATTAGTCAACTGGTTATGTGGATGATTATATATTATATTTATTTTACACATTTTTGGTCTGAGTTAATTAATGATCGCATTAATCATGTAGCAACACAGAGTAATCACCCGAATCATTTTTCGACGCACTTGCTCTTTTACTTGACCTATGGATGATTATCTAAAAGGCTCCGTAGCTTGTTATATGGTCAGTGATCAGGTCAAAGTGTATATCAGTGCAAAGATGAGTGAGGAGAGGCTGTGCACTGTGACAAATTTTGCTTCAAAATACACCCCGATCGGACTGTAGATAATACTGTTACCAAGTTTTGAGCAAATAAATTATGTATATTTAGGAAAACATAAAAAAAATGTTTGTCAATGACATTTTAACAAAATTGCATTGTTTCAAATTATTGGGGTCTTCTTTTTTTATTTATTTTTTTATTTTATTTCAGCAAAAGTATTATAGGGACAGGAAAGCAGTGATAGCGGCATATATCACTAAGCTAGCCTTTCTGTCATCTTAGGGTTTTTTTTAATTTAAAGTTGATTAAAATTGTCAGGTATGCCAGGTATTGTGAAACATCTGCATGTCTTGCAAGATAACATCAAAAATATAATCTCCACTTGTGTTTTACTTTTTTGTGTAATGCCAATACACAGTTATTCCAAAGACAATGACCATATAATCAATGGAACACAAAAAAACTATTGCAGTGGCTGCTCAAGCGCCTGTAAATCAACATCAGAATTAAAAGACAAACAGACTGTAAAGTGTACTCTTTTTTTCTTGTTTATTACCTTCCGCCCTATTTTTTTTACAATTGTATACGGTTACAGTAACAGGTAAGAATAGTATGATATGATGTTTGCTACACCACAGTTAACTTATTTTTACACTTGTTTGCCAATTCATGTTGTTATAATGTGGCTTTGAATAGTACATGTGTGTGTAACGGATGTCAGCTATTGCATCTGTGCGAGTGTACATTGGTAAAACTCACACTCTGGCACCACAAGAGTTGCGCTGAACAACGAGCTGACAGCTCAGGCTTTTAGCTCGTTGGCTAAAGCTTTCCACTCTCAATCTGTGGACCTTGATTCGATCCAAAAAGGGGCGGATCCAGCGTGTTACCTAGAGTTACTAAAGGTTTCATAATGGTGACAGTTTGGTGAAACAGATGACTTCAATTTGTGCCTTTCCCTACGGTAGCAATTGGTTCTGTATCCAAACACATTGCAAGTTGACTAACTTATTAAAAAAAGATGTTGAACCACCTGATTTGTACTGTATTTACAGTATGTATTGACCAACGTTCCAAAGCAAGTAAAAACAACGCAATGTGAGATCCATTAAGTCAGTTGTGTTTTTGTTGAAACCTTAAGACGGGAGGGAACTCACAGTGAAGGACATGCGCCTTGTTTTGAAAACAATCACTCTGTCGTGTGCCGTGACTCTCTGTGCACTTTGTCTCCACAAAGACAAGCGGGGAACAGAGAAGAAGTCTGTTTTTGCTGAACTCATAATGAGCAAGTATTTATCAGCGACCAAAATATGAGCCCATATTTAGCAACCAGATTGTTGGAAGTTAGTTGTCTTTGCAGACGTTCTTTAAAGTTAAATTTAATTATGCAAGCAAGTTATTATTGTGATTGATTAATTACAATTCAAACGTTTGATTTATCTGGGTTTTTTTTAATAATCATTTGACAGCACAAGAAAAGATGAAGTCTAGAATGCCTAAAAATAATAGCTTTACTTTTAAAGTGTTCTTTTCCACACTCTGCTATAATTATATGAGCAACTGTGAGCAGGATGTCAAACTAATATTATCACAGCCAGGTGTTGGAGATTCAGCAGACTAGAAACATGTCAAGCAGGCAAGCAGGGAGCTAAATAACATTTATTTGAATATAAACATAGGAGACACTGAAACATAACAACAAAATGAATCAAGTCAAAGAGCAAAGAGGAGCAGAAGCAAAAAATTATGTTGAGATACAAGTGGGTGGGACATGACGGCTAAAACTACCCTCATGGTCTGATGCAATAAGAAGGGGGCAGGACTGACATGACGTGGTGAAACTATTCAGACAAGACCAGGAAATACAACCAGTAAATATGTCATGTGTATTAGTGATGGGAATCCCATCTCTTTTCTGAAACTCTGTTATTATAGCACGACTTACTAAAAAGTATTTCAGCGCTTAAGTGACTCCTCAGATTTTCCGTTGCTTAAATATTTTTTTTACCAAAAGTAATGGTTTTTGTAAAATTAATAATGTACAAAACATATGATATGTAATAGGGGTGTAATGATTCATTTTAACAACGACTTGATTCGATATATGGAGTTGCCGATATGATTCAGTCACTTTTTAGCAAAACAAATCAAGCAGTGTGACAGTGAAATAAATACTGGATTCCGGACACTGCAGGTGAAGTTTCCTATATTTTCGGTATAAATGAATTATCAATACAGACAAGCAAGTAAACAGCAATTAATGGACAATGCATTCACATCTTATTTTAATAAAGAGCAACCAACACTTTAGGTTGAATTAACAGGAAGAAACACTTTATGCTCACATTTTAAACATTCAAGCATTTTTCTATAAAAGTACAGTAACCAACATTTTACCAGTAGATTTACCTGCTAAATAAAGTTCCCCGACCCGGCCATACAATATCTGTTATCCACCCTCGTGTCACCGATGATAGACAGGGTCCCTGGTGTGCTAAACGGAAGCTCATCCCTGTTGGTGTTTTTACCTCGATTCATAATTTCCATAGCCTCCGTTATCCATCTCTTCTATTTATTTGTTTCTCATCAAATGACTTCTCCTTGTCTTCCGTGAGTCGGTGCGTCGCAGAACTTGCAACACTGTCACATCCATTGTGTTGGCTGCGTCTTCTGTGGTTTAAAGTTGTGTTGCAGCTTTATCATTGTGTTGTGTTGTTTGTATTTGTTGTGGCTTTTGCAATCGTGCTGTAGCTGAAAGTTATAATATCGAAATGCCCGGCAGTGGAGAATGAGACAGTCGGAGATACACTCTGTCTTCGATGCTTACTTAACAAGCGGTAACAAACTCAGGGAGTCAAAACACACATATATACAAGAGCTGCTGTTCGCCACAACTCACATTTAGACACTCAAGTTGACTCAACACACAGACACCCAAACTCTCGCAGGACTCACACACGTCACACACGACAGCACCATCTCTTAAAGGCACACAGACACACATTTCACAAATATTACACTATTGTCTTGTGACGTTTGTGTTCTTAGGACCTTTCTCGACCACCGTAGATATCTGCCATTTTTATTTTAATGACTCCAGTGACGGGAAAATAGACTTAACGTTTAAAATCTTTATTATTACAACTGCTAAACTTAATATAAAATGTATCGTTCTCTAATCCAATATTTTCCTTTTTCTAGTATCAATAAAATCGATCGATTCCCTTTTCAAACAATTTTGGATCAATACTTGTCTCTTGGAAGGCAAACTTGCCGAGCACAGATCAATATACTTAATATTTAGGAATATAAATCCATCTATCACTGTATCGATCAATCGTTACATCCCTCATATGTAATGACTCTCGATGTATGGCTATTATTGTGCTGGGTTATGGCCACAGACTTTGTAAGGACTTTGTGCCTTACTGTAACTTTCCACCTTGTTCCAGTGATCACACCTTGCACAGAGTGTTACAGACATATAAAATGTTAAGATAATATATATGTACATAGCTTATTATACTCAAAATGTAACAGGGTGCTAATCTTTTTGACTTCACAGTAATGCTGAAATATGACTGTACATAACGGCAATAGCCATCATGAATGCAAGACGTCCATTAAAAAAGATTCTGCAAATTACGTTTCTCTGTATTTAGTGGTTTTGCTATTCTAGATGATTTAATCTGCATTGAAATTAGTGTGTGATATTTTGCTTGTTCATGTGTGGAGTTTGCACATTCTCCCTGTGACTGCGTGGGTTCCCTCTGGGTACTCCTGCGTCCTCCCACTTCCAAAGACATGCACCTGGGGATAGGTTGATTGGCAACACTAAATTGTCCCTAGTGTGTGAATGTGAGTGTGAATGTTGTCTGTCTACCTGTGTTGGCCCTGCGATGAGGTGGCGACTTGTCCAGGGTGTACCTCACCTACCGCATGAAAGCAACTGAGATAGGCTTCAGGTCCCCCCGTGACCCCGAAAGGGACAAGCGGTAGAAAATGGATGGATGGATCTTTATTGTTCATATCACATTGCCTAAAAAATTTGGAAAACATATTATAGTAAGAATACTTAATGTGTAAGTCCTGCTGCCCCTTGTGATTTAATCATTTGTTTTCAGCCTTATCTGTTTAAAAAAAAACAGTACATTCAGCAGTGTTTCCCACAGAAAGGGAATTAATTTGATGCGGCAGAGGGTGAGGGGGTGAGTGGTGTGGTGGGGGTGTGACCTGGGGGGCAGTGTCAAAATGATGTAATTGTGTAATTTGCATAATTGACTATGACGCATGTATTTTTTATAAAGACTAAATATACAGTATGTCACTTTAAAGACAATGCTGTGTCTTGTCATGCTGTTTATTTTATTACTACAATGTAACACAGACTTGACTTTTGCACCTCTGGTTTATTTACATATATTATACTGCCTTTCCTGAATATTGGAATTTAGTTTGCCCACTATGTAAACAGTACTATAATTAGAGGTGAAAATACAACTTGAGGTTGTGTATTGGTTGTCTCTACAATGAAGTTACTGTAAAAATAAGCACAAAGAAAAGTGAATTAATATACACATGAAGTGCACATACGTGTAAGAATCATGTTAAATCCACAATATAGTTTAGTATTAACTGAAAAAAAGAAATGCATACATACAGGATAAAGGTTGGCTATTGTGCCGCCCGCCTAACATACAATGGACGACCCCATTGACATGTTAATGGAAATTAGTATTGCCACGGTTTTAAACTTGTACAAACGTTTAACAAATGAGATTTTAACGGAACAAAATTGACTTGAAATAGCAAAATCAAATCTACAGTGTTCAGTATATTCTGCTCAGCCGTTGATTGCTTTTGTATCTTTTGCTTTGTTGCAGGTGTCACAAGGGGTTTCTGGTGATCTTGGCTGGTATCTGCTAACTGCGGGAAAGGCAGAGGGAATTGTTTTACAAAAGGACCAAGCCGCAACTATGACATCCAAAATTCTGGAGACTTGTGTCATGATTACTTTAGTCATGGCAGAGAGATGAAGTAATTTGTGAGAGTTGCTAGCCAAACAATCACTGTGAGTTCTTTGCTCCTGTGGCAGGTAAAGACTCTGATACACCATCGGTATGTCTGTTTTTCACAGCTGATATGTAAATTTACCTGGTTGAGTGTTACCTTGCAAATCTGTGTTACACATAGCTTTTAGTTTAAAAACTGGGTTGCTGTATTGCTTTGCAGAGTACCGTACTTTTCGGAGTATAAGTCGCTCCGGAGTATAAGTCGCACCGGCCGAAAATGCATAATAAAGAAGGGAAAAAACATATATACGTCGCACTGGAGTATAAGTCGCATTTTTTGGGGAAATTTATTCGATAAAACCCAACACCAAGAATAGACATTTGAAAGGCAATTTAAAATAAATAAAGAATAGTGAACAACAGGCTGAATAAGTGTATGTTATATGACGCATAAATAACCAACTGAGAACGTGCCTGGTATGTTAACGTAACATATTATGGTAAGAGTCATTCAAATAACTATAACATATAGAACATGTTATACGTTTACCAAACAATCTGTCACTCCTAATCGCTAAATCCGATGAAATCTTATACGTCTAGACTCTTACGTGAATGAGCTAAATAATATTATTTGATATTTTACAGTAATGTGTTGATAATTTCACACAAGTCGCTCCTGAGTATAAGTAGCACCCCCGGCCAAACTATGAAAAAAACTGCGACTTATAGTCCGAAAAATACGGTTTACGTACCTTAACTTATGTGGAGGACATAGTTTTGTATTTGGTAAAGATTATATAACACATACATATAGTTCTGCTGAACTCCACTGCAGCACAATCTAACTTTATGTAGTATGTTATACTGAACTATTTTTATATTTTTAACTGAGACACATCACAGCACAGAAATTCCTAAAAGGGAGTTGATGAAATTTCTTGACTAATGTTATTCACTTAGTCGGCTCAATATCGAAGCCGTTTTCTTACAGAATCCATGAAGACATGCATTTATGTTTCACCGCTCTCACTTCATGCTAAAGATGACTTTATTCTTCCCTCACTTCTTGTTCAAAGAAGTCCTATCAGCCAGTTTTCCCATTTAGAATTTGCATGGCTCTCTCTGCATTTATATTAGCTCATTTTAAAATCATTAGATGCGGGCTGTGCTTCCTTTGTTTGGTTTTAAATTAAAAAAAATCTTCCACCAGGCGGTTGATATCCACCTGGAAGACGTTTAATGGCCTTTTGCAAACAAAGCCGTAAAGGTTGTGATGCAAAGGGGAAGTAGTATTTTCTGAAATATGTGTTTTGAAGTGATGGTTGATCGTGATCAGCCGTTGCTTGTGTATGTGTAGCTCAACAACACACCACAGACATCAACAAGTGGGTATTGGGAAATGCAGGAAAAGATTATTGAATGCAAGCTTTGGGTTTATGCATAATCAACTATTGTAAATAGAGAGACTTTAAAAGACAAGTAAAATCCCGATTCATCCACAAACTTGGATTCTGTTGTCAATGTACTTGTTTTAACTGCAAAGGTGTTCTTCAATTACTGTTCTTGCTAGGTCGGATGCAACACATGTTGGGGCTTTGGAATTGATAAATTTCAAACTAATAAGGCATATCTTATTTATGTCCAAGTGCCCTGCCATATTCATTGTGTAACTGCTTAAAGACAATTATTGTTAACTTACTTAATAGCAGTGCCTTAGCTCAATGGATTTAAACACAATCAAAGAAAACATTTGGGACTGGCAAGCTATTTGTTTTCTTTGTCCTAACACTTTTTTCTGCAAAGAGATTAAGAGAATGTGGCAACAATTCCAAAACACTGCATAAGCACTGAGGGCCTGATCTGCTAAGATCCAAATTCCACACGCTAAACACTGTGTGCAAATTATATAATTTAAGGTACTATTAATGGTTGTGTTGCATGCGATCTACAAAGACTGCATGTACAAATGATAACAAGTGCATGAGTGGCGCATTTTACATGTACTACGCGGCTTTCCCCATGGAGACACTCATTTACTGCACATTCATGTCATCATGCTCCTACCTGTGGTGTTTTGCAGCAGACATGTACCACTTTTTCCGGGCATTTTGGAAGCGGTCTGGCTGTGCATCTACAGTGTAACCCACTTTTTTTTAATTCTTTGAAGGCAGAATGTTCCAGCCGTAAGAAAATGCATATTGCAAGCATGTTTTTCATATATTAAAAAACGGATGTCATTCAAAAAAACAACAGACACCAAAATGCATCAATTGAATTTGTTTTAATTATCTCCTTAAGTATTTTTTTTGTTTGTTTTAACCCTTTGTATTCCCATTTGGACTAATATGTCAGTTTTTTAAATTTTGAAATATTTGCATAAAATTAATTATTCTCAATTTACTGTATTAAAATGAATAAATTAAACCATGACAAAGTATTTTTTTTAAAAAAAGATGAATCCAAAAATGTTTTATACACTCTTAACTCCCTGGGGATTTAGCTGTACTTCGCTGGGGATTCTTTTTTTTGCAGTGATATTTTGATATTAAGAGAGAATTTAACATACAAATATTAAAAGTTAAAGTGATAAAAAAACCTTGTTTAATTTGGAGTAACACAATCAAAGCTATGGCCAAACAATGATCAAACAATTACCTAAAAGGACAAAAAGTGCCCAATATACACTAAGGGTTAAATATATATGTATAATGCCTTTTTTTAGACTGCATTCTTTGACTTTTAGTTTCCGTCTCTCAGTGGAAAATATTTTGGACACCCCTCCCATTGACAAACTAATGTATTGCTCCATTGTGATGAAATAAATGTACAGGATATGTTTCTTTTAGCACTTACTATTAAAATGTGGTTTAAATTAGCTCCTGAACGCTTAAAATGACCTAGAGTTACTTTCGCCAACAATTTACCGAATTTTATCATCCATCTTTCCAGTGTGCACACGATGCTGGAATTGAGCAAACAACGACACAGAGACACGTGAAGTTAATGCAGCTTTAATACATGCCTCTACATTTCATAAGAAAGGATCAACTGTAGCTTTGCATTCCCTTTTCATTAATAAAGCATCACTCCTTTGTACTATTCCCCTCTCTCTGTTTTATTTATTTGTATAAATATACTGTATATGATCTGTATATAACCATTTACATGTCAAATGTTATCGTTATTGTTCAAAATATAATGAATTAACTACTCTTATGTACAAAGTTTGTCTAACACGTTTGACCGTCAGAAATACATTTCTTCGGTTAAAATGTTGGGTGAATTGAAAACATCAACGCTATTTAAATTATATTACAATTTGGTTTGTCATCTCGATATTCTGCAGGCATATGCAATATACTTTCTCAGCAACATTTTACAGTTTAAATATCAAGACCACAGCGACTACTGTACTCGAAAACAAAAACAAGGAAGCGATGATGCTACACAAAACATTAATCTTTAACTCTGGGTTCATTGTATTTTCTTTCATTGCTGGTCTCAGGGATAATAGTAGTCAAAGGGGAGCGATGAGGTCATCTTCGAATACCAGATGCTACTAGTATTTGCAACTGAAAAAACAGTAAAAACCTGCATGTCCATTAAGGTTGACTCTCGACCCTGCTCTACTTGCAGGATGTAATTGTTGAAGATGTGCTTCTTAGAGGAGCAGTCATAGACTTGGCATGGAGGCGCTGGCATGAACGCAACAAACCTTGGTGGATCCCTGGTGCTCCATCAGCACGCTCAATGTCAGAGTGGGAGGGGCCAAATTAAGTTCTGCAAAAGGAGATGTGAAACATAGCTTTGTGAAGAAATTGTGTAAATCCTGCATTGCTTATAGATTATAACCTTATAGATGATCAATAGACAGGAAATAATTGGTTTTCTTTGGGAACATAGGCTATCATTAAAGTTAATGTTATCTTGGAAGCATCTTTATCAGAACATGACAAGATGTACGGAAACAAGTTTTTTTGAGACTGATTTGTCCCGTCATATCTTAGAACCTACCTGGGGTGACCGCAAAGCTGCTTAGAAGAGACCACAGTCTTTAAGGTTCTCCTTGATGATGATGTCTGTGACAGCGTTGAACACAATCTCGACGTTCCTTGTGTCTGTGGCACAAGTCAAGTGGGAGTAGATTTCTTTCACGCCCTTCTTCATGTTCAGTTCCTCAAACTGCGCCTTGATGTAGTTGCTGGCATCTTCATACGTGTTTGAACCTGGAATAAATAAACATCACTTGTCACATACTTTGTAACAATTTTAGCATCTTTGTCAAATCTTTTGAAACCCTGAGATGATCGATATTTCAGTCTATAATATTGGTGGACCAGTCAGGACACCTGTCTTGCTATGGTGGGACATAAAGGTTGTGTTCAGTGCATGCAAAAACAGTCGAGGTTTGTCGCTGTTTTGGTTTCTGGTTGCTAATTTGAGTTTTCAACAGCAGCCTAAAAACAACAGTGTTGTCAAAATTGGTGTAAAGTTGTCTTGTCTTACTTGATCATCTAAAAGGACTGGGTCTATTTGAGTGACTTTGGCAGAGGTGTCTTGACTTTTTCCACAAAATGTTTTCCAAAAATCTAAGGACTGACAGGCACACATTAATATTCTCCTTTTGTTTATAAAACGCTACAACCGATATGCAACCAATGCACCCTATAACTTTCTTTCTTGTGAGTGTGACCCTAAGTTTTGTTTGTCATTTTCTGATACGTGACCATTAAAGCATTAACAGGTAGTTGTTTGTACCGTCATAGTCTGGAAAGCAGATGCTCAGGTGGACCTTCTTGATCTTCTCCTCAAAAAGATCTTTCTTGTTGAGGAACAAAACAATGGAGGTCAGCGCAAAGAACCTATGGTTGCAGATACTGTTGAATAGATGGAGGGACTCGTGCATGCGGTTCTGAAATGATAAGAAAGGAAGAGCGTCTTAGGCGAGTTGTTTTTAGGATCTTTCTTGACAGCTCGTGGGGTCCAACTCACCACTTCGTCATCCTCTACCAGCACCATGTCATATGCACTGAGGGCGCCGCAAAAGATGATGCAGGTCACACCCTCAAAACAATGGATCCACTTCTTTCTTTCTGACCTCTGGCCTCCCACATCGAACATCCTATGTACCAAAGACAATCTCAGTGTCGGACTTTTAAGGGATGGGAAAGTTTTTCTTTTTGAAAGTGGGTCTTTCACCTGAAATACAACTCTTTGCAGGAGAACTGTTCTTCAATGATACCAGTTGTTTTGACTCGAGATCGCAGCACATCCTGCTCAGTGGGGAGGTACTCAGGTTTGCCGATTCTGTCCATTTCATTGAGGTAACTGAATGACAAAGAGAGTGAAATCCGTCACCTCATTATCGCATTTACTGTGAGGCAGCTTGGTGTTCTCAAGAGTTGAAGACGTGGACTTACTAGCCAGCAGAGTCGTTGAGTTGGTACTCAGCAGCTCTTTCGAATCCGGCCTGCACGCCGGAGTCTTTCCACAACTTCTGGATGACGTCAGCCAGCTCAGCAGGCATGGTACCTTCCTCGATGGAGTCGGACAAGTTTTGTAGCTTCTGAGCGGTCTCCTAAAATTCCAGGAAAGTAGAGATCCATTAGAATTGCGTTGTACTTGTGCAATGACAACAAAGAGCTTCTTCTTCAACCATCACACTCCACTTTCCTGGCTCAGTGAGAAGTGCAGGGAAACCTCTGAATCAAATGTCTTTAAATGAACTCAACATATCTCGCTAAACTTGCATCGGACGGATTTATTTCTCCAGTGGGTTTCGATTTTTCTTTGGCTTTTTTGTGAGGCCCCGCTTTCACGGTCTGTACTCATAACGAAAATCAAGGTCAAGGGAGCTTTTGTCCTTTTATTGTAGGGTACAGCTGTCTCTGTCTTGGTGGCTCATTGCATGTCCACAATGTGTCATCAAATTTACCGGTAGGTACACATTCGGTAGTTGTTGTTTTTTTAATTATAGTAACATTTGTTTGCACTTTAATGACATTTAAGAATGTTAAAAATTATGATGCATAATCTTTGCCACTGCACTAAATGCCTCAGTTAACATCACATACTGTATCATAAAATTGTGAGTAGTTTGGCTTTATTGTAGTTTTATTTGATTCATTTGGAACATTTATTTAGGCTTGTATGGCAGCTGGAAATATTTAAAAGCCAGATTCTTAAATCTGACACCCTTGCCACTTCTTTTGATGCTTCGCCCAATATCAAACATCAGCAAGGGTTGAGGAGTTTTGCTTTAATTTAGTTTTATTCGGTTAATTCAGAACACTTATTTATACTTGTATGACAGTTGGGAATATGAAAAAGCATGATGCATAAATTTGACGCCATTGCCGCTTCTTTAGATGCTTTGCCCAACTTTAAACTTCAACTGGAGGTGAGTAAGTTTGCTTCATTTTAACTATATTTAGTGATTGACAGAAATCTTAGTAATGGTTGATGGCGACCGCCTGACCCTGTATTTTATAGGTAAAAGTTGTTTCTAAATACAAACAAATCGCAGGGTGGCCAGCATCCCAGAATAAATTGCATTCCGCCTCAGAGGTTCCAGGGTAATTTAAAACTATCTGGTGTAGAGTCATAGTCGACCTGTGCAGAGGGAGCACCGAAGTCAATGCCCAGAATCTCCATGCCTCTGATGATAGCCAGAGCCGACTGCAGGATGTTGCCATAAATGATGGCTCGGAACTCAAGCTGTTCCTCTTTTGTGTAACCGCCTTGATGCAGAATCCTGTACACAAGATGGTGGAAACAGTGACAGTGAGTATGTTGGTTGAAGTTTATTTCGAACACGTATACAGTTTCAATATGATGCATCCCATATTTGACATGTTTTCATTTGTGTTGGTGAATGCAATACTACATTAAGTCCACTACATATGTAAAGACTTGTAAGGCAAAGAGCAACAGAGCCTTCCTGCCTAAAACAAGTGCTGACAAACGGGAGTCAGCGGATGTTTAACCTATTGACCTCGGTGAAGGGCTTCAGCAAAGCCGACATCGAGGCGGGACGTTGAGCCAGTCGACCAATCAGATTCGATCAACTGAGCCGCACTCTTGAGTGCTCACACACAGTGACACAGCGTGGATGAAATGGTAAATGCAATTGAGTCCACTTACTTCATTTGCTTGACGATGGTGCTTTTCCCTGACTCTCCAGCACCTGCAGAGAAAGACAGAGATAGAGGACACAGTTTACCTCTGTTTCTCTTTAACGTTGCACAGACACACAGGCCGGGCCATAAAGGGGAAAAGAATGTGCATTGAAACATGTTTTTCTTTACTATCTGGTTACTTACGCAAAGGCACACATCTAAACATTATATTAAAAACATTAATAAACGGTCTTGATGATGCGGTTGCCCTGCATAATTCTCATGATATAACCACTCTGAGCATCCATCCATCCCTTTTCTACCCCTTGTCCCTTTCGGGGTCGTGGGGGTGCTGGAGCTTATCCCAGCTGCATTCGGGCGGAAGGTGGGGTACACCCTGGACAAGTCGCCACCTCATCACAGATAGACAACATTCACACATGAGGGACAATTTTAGTGTTGCCAATCAACCTATCCATTCTCATTTAAAACCCCTTACCTTTTCCTCTTTACCTATTAATACATACTGGGTGTGGGAATCTTCCAACAACTCACGATTTGATTCAGATTCTTAGGGTGACGATTTTGTTCGGAATTGATTCTCAATTCAACACGATTCTTGATTCAGACCGATTCTCTCAACCTATTATTTAGTATGAAATGATAATAAAACATTTTCAAAACAAGTAACAGGTAACACAATTTTAAATGATTTCTTCTTAGCTGCTGACTTATGACGTATACGCAGAGTAAGCGTAGAAATGGCATAAAAGCGTTTTGTTTTTTTAAATGTATTCTCAAAAAAAAAAAAGTTTTTATTTCTTTTTATCAATTTTTGAAACATATGAATCCATTTAAAATCGGAATAAAATAAGAATTGCCATTTTTTAGGGCCCATATTACATATACACTTACTCTGTAACATGCATTTGAAACAAGTATGCAGACCACAACAAAGCATCTAAACAGTTCTTTTTTAGCTAAATGGTTCTACACTTGACTTGTTCTTAGTTGTATGTGTTTTAACTACTGTGCGGCACTTTGTGAAATATTTATTGTTTTTTGAAATGTTTTATAAGTCAAATGGATTGGAAGTAAGAAAGATGTTTCATATTCTCCTGAGAAGCATTATCCTCTGCAGTGGATATTTGTGTTACACAAAGCCCTGCGTAATTAAGTTGTCTTATTAAGCCGCAGTTAAAGACTTGTGATGATTTTATGAAAAACACAATCACCAAAGCAAAAGCAATTATTGTTTGTGATAGAGTACATATGATGGAACCATTGGAAGGTTTACTATGATTACTGTTTTTTGTCATCTTAGAGACATAAAGTGGTTTGTTTTCTTACCATTGCAGACCGTGCACTTGTCGCATAGTTCCCAAGCTAAACTAAGCATTTTCTAAATCTTTTAAAATACATTTCAGATATTTTGCTGATTGAATGCGTGAGGAAAGGCATACTGTACAGCAGTTGCTCCTAAACATCATTTCCAACATGCATCAGCTACAGTATGTTTACACCCAGCTGGAATTTGACTGAATAACCATAATGCAAAATGGGACTACTACTATGTGAGGGAAAGTAAGTACATTTTATTCATAAAGCGTTTTTCACAGATAAAATCACAAAGCGCTGGTGAAGTAAAAGAACAATTCAATTCAAACAACAGGGGCAACGTCATAAAAATATGAAGACAAATCTTCATATTTTTTTCATGTGTCGCTTGAGGGATCAGCAAAGACCTCCAACAAGTGGATCTGCACTAAACCTGTTAGCTAATTGGATTGACGTATCGCTGCTTTGCTGCGATTCATTTAGACCAAAGGCTGTGATCTCTTAAGCGCCAACGTCCTTACATAAGAATTGAAACGTCTGTGCCTCGCTTGTGCTATTTTTTTTTTTCAGACTTAGCATGCTGGTCAGACGTCCCAATTTAAAGCTTGCATGCAACTCCTTGCAGACTTGATCATTCAACTGCAGAATCTTCTTCATATTCACCAAGACTTGCAGTCGGATCTCACTCCTGCTGTCTAATCTCCTCCATCCCATCTCCACTGCTGAGAGGTGCAAGCAGGCCTTCCTTCTTCCTAATAAATGAATGCAGCCTGCAAATGCCCTAACAAACTTTGTGCAACATCCAACCAATCTAGTGATGTCTGCCACTTAAATATGCAGCAAATCAGCCTGCATCCTAATCTAACTATGAGGTTTGTTCCACTTATAACTTGCATCTTCACTGTTGTTATGCATTGTTGAGAATAATTCCTCATCTTAACCTTCTTGTACTGTATGTCTCCACTGGACTGCTCTGCAAATGTGACTGTCCTCACAAGTTTGACAAGAAAGACAACTCTACATTTTGCATCCCAAACAAGACAACCTTAGAAGTGCACTTACCAAGCAGTAATAATTTGACCGTCTTGGCGTCCTTGTCAGCATCCTCCTGAAGTTGCTTTTCCAACTCCTTGGACTTTTTGTCCTCTGCACTGGCTCCCGCACCCATGCTTTCGGCCTCCGCAAACTCAAGATCCTCAAGGATAGAAATTTTGCCGGTCCTCTGAGCTGCTTTAGAGAATCTTGGCGCAGCACTAATTGTGCCGAAAGTCGCTTTCTGGACGGAGGGGGACTGCTGTGAGGGAGGTGCTTGAGCCTTCCTGGCTTGCTTGGCGTCTTGTCAGTTGAAGATCAGATAAGAGACTCTCAGGGCTCACTTCAATTCACAAGCTCTGCCCAGCAAAGGTTCACCCTTTAATTCCCTCTTCCTAAACCCCTTACTGAGGAGATGACTCTTCCTGATTGGCCAGCCAATCCAATTAGTCTAACGGATGTAAAGAAAAGGTAATGGTCAAATTGTGTCTTTATGACTGATTGAAATACACGGCTGTGAAGTAATGGTTGGCTTTAGAGTGCATATTGTAGTTGTATATGTATAGTTGCCCTATTATATTATTACATATTCGTCCCTACCTTTAGTTGTTATCACTTTTTACCAACAAACTTGTTTTGAAACTCAATAAAAATGTGTTGTAAGTAGTGCTGTCAAATAATAGTTGTTTTTTTTTAAATACCGTTTGATTTAAAAAAAAAAACATGTTTCATTTATCTACAAAAAATCACACAGAATATCAATCAGCGGTGGAAATATACATTTTTATTTTTTTAAATCAGATTAATTACACTTGTGAATTTTTATTAATCATGATTAATCACAGGTTATTACTTATTGCAAAATTCAAATAAATGAATTTAAAAAGCCAAATATTTGACACAAATGCAATTTTATTGTTAGAATGTCATGCAGGAACATTTTTTAATGTGTTTTCTTGAATGCACTCCATTTATTTGCTCAAAACATTTTTTTGTTGTTGTCATTAATCACATGAGTTAACTCGTTATTTTGGACAGCCCTCGTTGTAAATTCTGTAGATTAGTGATTCGTAAACTGTGGCACACATACCTAATGTCATGACTGGTTCATGTATCTTATTTTCACTTCTTTTTTTGTTTAAATTCATTCTTATTTCTGATTATCGTTTTTATATTGATATTATCTTGATTTTGTATGTACTTTATGTCATATTTTATTAATTATAGCACTTTTTCATCGCTTAGAATTTTGTTTGTCTTTAGTGGGTATATTGTAGGCCTTTGGTTCTTTCTTTTATTTTTGCAAAAAATATATATCTATTTTTATATTGCTCTTTTTTATTTTTGGTATGAACATTTTTATGTAAATTCCAAGTTATTGTTTTTTGTTTTTTGTTGTTGCTATTTTTGTAGTACAAAATGTTATTATTGATCATGTTGTATTGCATTGTAATCTTTTGTTTTGTAAATGTGTGATGTTTTTTGTCTGGACATCAGGAAGAATAGTCTCCACTGCGGTGTAGACTAATGGGGATCCTTAATAAACTAAACTAAACTAAACTAAACTAAACTAATGGTACGCAGGCTTCATCTAGTGCTACCTCAAATGAATCACTTAAATAAATAATCAAACACAGTGTTACTGTTCAAACTGTGTGTAATGTTACAGTGGCCAACAATCTTAAATGTGTTTGTTAAATAAAACCTCTTCCTTGTTTTTAATGATTATTTAGGCCTACTACACGACTGTATTTTAATGTTGGTCATTATGGTGGTACTAAGGAGCCAAGTGTTTTGTGAGGTGGTACTTGGTGAAAAAGGTTTGAGAACCACTGCTGTAGAGTATAGTATCTATTGTACGATTCTTAAAATGTGTATGAAATTGCAATTGCTGTACAAATGCTGCTGAAATTGATACACGTAATGCATGTTTCTGTAAATATGATTAAGTAAATGTGCTTTAATTCAACAATAAGCTTGTTTTGATCCAGTGTTGCAAAGTCAATGCAAAAATCATGGGTTGATGAGGTATGTATGAGTTTAATTGTTTCCTTTAATTGTAAAAAAAATTATAAAAATATTGCAGCTTTTATTTATTTATTAGACGCCTTTTACTGAATATGCACAAGCACTGTTCTTAATATTATGTGATAATACCTTTTATACTGTGTTTTGTTTTGAATTGAATTGAATTGAAGTATTTATTTCAAACCTGCACAGTACAACAACACACATTTTTTATTTTTTTATTTTTTTTTTACATTTTGGCAGAGACATTTATGCAAGGCTTGAAAGGGGTTGGATGAAGCAGATGCTTATAATATCCCAACCCCTCCCACTCATTCCACATTTAACATAAACAATCAAATACAAGAACAATACTATACAAACAAAAACAAGAAAAGCTCCTGTACACTAACAATACAATAGTACCACTGTTACTATGAGACAAGACGAGACAAAACACAACACACAAACACACACATGTACTGTATGTGATTGTATGTCTACTTGGACGTTGGAGTCTGCAATAAAGCTTGATTAATGTAATAATGTAAAATAATTAATAATGAAAAATAGTTGCAAGGTACAGCTTTAAAAAAATGGTGTCATTAGATTCATAAAAACTGTGGACGGAAGGCCATAACATATTTTTAAAGACAAAATTGGACTGACAATTTTAATGTTACCTCTTCCTATTTACCCTGAGTTGCAGTATGTTTGCAAGACCCCAAAAATTACAATGTGGCATTTTTAGTTAGGCACCCATGATGCTCCGATTATGAATGAGGCCGTGTAAATATGTAGAAAATAAGTACACATGTTTATCTGCTTCCACAGTAAACTTATTAATGTCAAAATATGACAAACAGTGTTATGGTGCAGGGCCG
Organism: Entelurus aequoreus; assembly: GCF_033978785.1. Lineage (NCBI taxonomy): Eukaryota > Metazoa > Chordata > Actinopteri > Syngnathiformes > Syngnathidae > Entelurus > Entelurus aequoreus. The sequence goes on from NC_084737.1 coordinate 65,336,953, forward strand.
TAAAGCATTAACGCTTTCAACCGTGTTGCATTCGCTGACCGGTGGGCTCTTGACAGCGGTCACATGGACGAGCAAGGAGGGAAGCATTAAGGTCTTGTAAACGTCTTACAGCTAAGACGTTTAAGTCCCAGGTGGTGTGTTGGACTGATAAATAGAGCAACTGTCACTGCACCGTGCTCTTCTGTTGGCTGTGAGTGTTTGCATGATCTCAATGTCTTGCACGGGGTTACGTAATCACTTTCAATCACTTTTTCAACAAAGTGCCTTTTCTCTCATGTGAGAGATGCTGAGAGAAGATGAGCAGGGGGATAATGTCAGACATGAAGAGTTGACGGGGGGAGTTCAGTGTACGGGTGTTGTGGCTTTGCATGTTGCATGTGCTCTCACACTTACACTACACTGCTGTTGTACTTTCCACTCTCTCTGAATTGCCCACAGGTGTGTGAATGCTTGATTGTCTATATGTGTCCTGTGATTGACTGGTGACCAGTGCAGGGTGTGTACTGTGCACGCTTATAACCCAAAGTCAGCAGGTATAGGCTCTCGCTCACCAGTGACACCAGAAAAAATGGAAAGATCAGCGTTTGTCCAAACGTTTTCCACAAAGGGCCGCATTGAGATCAATTGAAGGATGATACATTGTCTACATTAAAGATACTAAAAGCAAACCAAAATATGTCAATATATGCTAAGCCAGCTGAACAAAACATCTACGTTAGCTTTGTGTTATACAGTAGGTGACAAAGTAAACGCGTGCAATATCTAATAACTAGGGCTGTCAAAAATAGCGACTTGACTCACCAAAAAATATGCATCAATCATATATACCAAGATTAATCACGCCATTTTTTTTTGACTGCTCCTTCACCTTCTAATCTATTCTAATAATAAAACTGCATTTTCTTTTATTAAGGTAATTGCAATTTTTAAGTTAATTAAATGTAGTTAATGCATGTGATTAATCACAAAAAGTTATCACATTTAGCATGTATCAGCGCAGATTATTCACCCAATTAATATTGACCCCATTGCTGTGCTCTTTGACAAAAATGGGTTTCAAATACATCCTGATGGGTATATATGATTTATCCATCCATTTTCTACTGCTTGAGCAAATTTTAACCAGACAAAACAGGAGAAATGTAAACTTAACCAGAATGACCCTAATATTCACGTTTATAATAAGGCTGTCAAATTTAACAAGTTATCGCACGTGAATAATTACATTAAAGTTATCGCATTAACACTAACTAGCACTAACTCCATCACTACAAGTGAAAAATCTGGGCGTGGTTTTCGATTGTGACCTTAGTTTTATACCAGATATAAAATATATAACAAAATATCATTTTAAGAATGTAGCCAGAGTTTGCCTAATTCTCTCTCAGGGCAACACGGAGACGCTAATGCATGCTTTTAATACAAGTTGTATAGATTATTGTAACACCCTGCTTTCTGGTCTTCCTAAGAAGGTTCTTGCACCTTTACAATTACTCCAAAATTCAGCGGCACGTGTCCTGACGAAGACCAGAAGGCGGGCTCACATTACACCAGTTTTAAAATCTCTGCATTGGCAACCCGTGTGTTTTAGGATCAATTTTAAGGTTCTTCTTATGGTTCGCAAATGTTTTTTATGGTATTGGGCCTTCTTATCTTTCAGATTTGCTTTTACCCTATGAACCTTCCCGGGCCTTAAAGTCCTCCGGCACTCATCTACTAATTATTCCAAAAGTCGGGACACAAAGTCACGGGATGGCATCTTTCCACCATTATGGCCTCCGTCATGGAACAGCTTGCCGGAGGACCTCAAGGCTGCGGAGAACGTTCATGTTTTTAAGAGCCGGCTTAAGAGCCACCTTTTTGATTTGGCTTTTACCTGATATTAATTATTTTATTGAAGTCATTTGTATTTTAGTTTTCATCCTGTTTGTTATGTAATATTCTATTTAGTTCTATTTATACACATATATAGACGGCGTGGCGAAGTTGGTAGAGTGGCCGTGCCAGCAATCGGATGGTTGCTGGTTACTGGGGTTCAATCCCCACCTTCTACCATCCTAGTCATGTCCGTTGTGTCCTTGGGCAAGACACTTCACCCTTGCTCCTGATGGGTGCTGGTAGCGCCTTGCATGGCAGCTCCCGCCATCAGTGTGTGAATGTGTGTGTGTGAATGGGTAAATGTGGAAATACTGTCAAAGCGCTTTGAGTACCTTGAAGGTAGAAAAGCGCTATACAAGTATAACCCATTTATCATTTATTTATATTACATTTATTTATATTCATCTTCATATGTCTTACTTGTATTTTATTCTTTATCTCTACTCATGGTTCTTACAATTTTACAAGTTGTATTATTTTTATTTTCCAACAATCCTCAGATGAGCCATCTGCCTCAGGGGTTATCGGCCGTGCTTGTGGCGGCGCTTTTGTGTCAGCGTCCTGGTGGCCATGGTTTGATGACCTCCTGGTGCAGATGGCTCCCGTGATAGTGTTTACTCACATGTCTCCTCTGTACTCAGCTATGCAATCATTTGTCCATATAGTTGCATATGTGTGTATGTTGTGTGTGTGTGTGTTTGTGTTTGGTATCTGTGTCCGTGCGTGCATATGTTATAAAGGGGGATATGGGTCATCGGGGTATTGTTTTTAACTTTGTAAAGCACTTTGCATTGCATTTATTTTATGTATGAAAAGCACTTTATGAATAAAGTTTGATTGATTGATTGATGACAAGGATGGCGGACGCTGTAAATCGAACTTGGAACCCTCAGGTTGCTGGCAAGGCCGTTCTACCATATAAGCCACACCGTCCGTCCCAATGCTGTTACTAAATTTTGAGCAAATAAGGTACGTACTGTATGTATGATTAATCATGATTAATCACAATTCAAAAGTGTGATTAATCTGACTTAAAAAGGAATCATATGACAACATCTGAATGTTTGTGTGGGAATGATAGCCTTTGCCAATTCACCTCCCCAATTCCTTTCCCTTTCACCCTTTTGGACCGCGTTACAGTCTACTTCTGTTTTGAGATGCCCAGCACGGCCCCCTCCTGTCACTCCGCTAAGCGTGTTGCGTCCTTAATTGCAAGGGGCAGGCTGCTTGAGGCTTCGGAGTGCTTCCAAAGAGGCTAATTGCGGTGGCACATCTACTGACACCGACCAATCCCATTAGGCCGACGATGGCGTAGCCCTGCTTTGTGCTCCGTCTCTGTGGCGCTGATCTGTTGACGAGATTACTCAGAGAGTCCCGGCTCAATCAGAAAGGCAGCCGATTAGCACTTGTGCTTTTTCTCTATAGGGCCGATATGGTCTATATGATGTTGCTTTAATGCTTCATGGCAGGGCTATTCAACTACATGATGAAGAGGGCCGCAGTTTCAGGGGCCCAAGGTCTCAGGGGCCCAAGGTCTCAGGAGCCAAACATCAAAATTTGTATGCTTCTTTAAAAAGTGCCTCCGCAGGCTGTATTCCTTTGACACTGTTGACCTAATTACAAAGTACACACGTCAGCTTCCACACTGCACTGTCCATAAATTCATTATTCTGCCCTCGCTTCTCGTTTCCAGCG
>NC_084737.1:65343025-65360525 GCF_033978785.1 Entelurus aequoreus
TATACATGTATATATATGTGTGTATTTATATATGTTTATATATGTGTATATATGTATATGTATATATGTGTATATATATATATATATATATATATATATATATATATATATATATATATATATATATATATATATATATATATATATATATATATATATATATATATATATATATATATATATATATATATATTCGGAGCGCGATGATGTCACGTTATTGATGGTAAAATACATTTTTAGACAATATGATTTGCCTGAGCGGCTAGGAGACACCGAGAGTAACAAGTGGTAGAAAAAAACAAAAAACAAAAAAAACAATTGTTTTTTTCCCCGGGCCGGATTTTGGACGCTGGCGGGCCATAGTTTGGGGACCCCTGATATAAACATTACAAAAATATAACGTTCATTGTGTATTTTATATAAATAATAACCATCATGTATGTTACATAAATAAAAGAGAAGGTTTAATGTTAATACACACAGCAAACATTGCACACATCACTACACCACGGATACAAAAGATATCACAGGGTCAGAAATGTTAATACATTCATGCTTTGTTGTCCCGTTGCTGTTAGAAGTTCGATTCTCGCGATTGATTTCGATTTTTTCAGTGTCGATAGTGCCACCTTCTTCTACTGCTGCGTCATTGTGACACATATGCTTTGCTGTTGCCCCCCTGTGGGGTGGCGGAAGTACTGCATACATGAGCAACTCTGTTTCATCAAACCCGCCAAATTAAAAGCTTTGGCAGGACAAATGTTCATTAGCCCTGCAATATGGTGTCAAAGAGGTTATGGAGATGTGCGATTTTCTGATGAAACACTTTAACGATCACGGTGATAAACAACTCACTGATATCAATCTGCAAACACATAATGTGACAGTTACAGAAAAGCAGAAATGGTTTCCTCCTTCAAATTTGGGCGCTCCAGGGAGGTTGGGCTTCGTCCCTCTGAGGAGCTCAGCAAGATTTGAGCTATGTTTATCTTTAAGTCTGCCAAGGAAATAGGCGTACTCTCACTGGTGACGCATCGAGAGGCCGCCTGACGCCATGCTGCCACATTTACCTCTGCACCCTCATCCCTTAATCACCATTAAAAAATCACACAGGGTTTAAATGCCAGCCTGGGTGCACACACACAGTGTGGGAACAGAAGAATCTGCTATCACTCTGCAGCTCGCATGAATAAAGTGACAGTCCGCCATAATACGCATGATATTTAAGGACCACAGTATAGTCCTACTGCAGACACATTAGGTTGAGGGACAAGTGAACAAAGTCAGACTGGGGAATTTGTTTCAAGGAAATACTTCCTGTTTGTCACTACTTGTGTCTGATAGACAAATTCCTTTTTGAAGAAGCTCAAGAATTAAAAATGTGTTCAATTTCGGTATTGAATACTTGTTGTTGCTCGTTATAAAAAGAATACTATGGTAATTGTTTCCTCATATTCAGTCATTCTATACATGTTTACCTTGCATATTTTTTTTTATCATTGATTTCACAAGCCAGATTTATTTTTCCATTAAACAGAGGTCATTGAGCAAGCATGACAGCGCTCAGTTCTCTCTTTGTACCACAAGAGGGTGCTAGCGACTTCTGCATGCTGTGCTGATGTTTATTGTTGCGGGTGTCCATTCACATACTGTATGGAGTTCAGACATGTATATTTGTTTTCTACTTACAATTATGACTGATGTTGTTTATATCTGCATATATATTATTCTTAGTATTGTAGATGTAGAGTTTATATATGCATACATAGTATTTATTTAGTTATTTACAATTGCAATGTGTCAGGTAGGTGCACTGCTGCTTGCAATATATGTAAAATAAACCACAATAAAAACAATAAAATAGAATCAATAAAAATTAGCCCAAACTAATCACTCCTATATGAGTAAGAATTAAAAAAAAACAACAACTAAAAAAGTATTCATAGATACATTTATCAAATAACTTGATTGTCATTGTTCAGTTCAGTTTCAGTTTCAGTTTATTTCGAAAATGCTTACGATACAATGTAATGCATCACACATTTGTTGTTGTTTCATTACAGCACGTCCGAAAAGGAGTAGGAAGATGCTCATCTTATTTAATCCTACCCCTTGTCATACCATAGCCATTTTATCCCATTTCCTTGTTGTCTGTAACAGAACAGTGAATAAATAATAATAAATAATATATCTTAGTAAGTAAACAATTACTAAATACATAAATAATCTTTTTCTAAACAAAAAAAGGGTTCAAGATTTTCATCATAATTATTGTTCTGTGTACTTTGTGAACACTTGTAGTTTGAACAGTCTGAATCATATTGGTGCTTTGTTGGATTCCTTTGGTTAATCCATTCCATAATTTAATTCCACATACGGATGTGCTAAAGGTTTTAAGTGTTGTACACGCATACAAATGTTTTAAATTAAAGGGACGGCGTGGGGAAGTTGGTAGAGTGGCTGTGCCAGCAATCGGAGTGTTGCTGGTTACTGGGGTTCAATCCCCACCTTCTACCATCCTAGTCATGTCCGTTGTGTCCTTGGGCAAGACACTTCACCCTTGCTCCTGATGGCTGCTGGTTAGCGCCTTGCATGGCAGCTCCCACCATCAGTGTGTGAATGTGTGTGTGAATGGGTGAATGTGGAAATACTGTCAAAGCGCTTTGAGTACCTTGAAGGTAGAAAAGCGCTATACAAGTATAACCCATTTATTATTTATTTATTTATAAATTGGATTTTCCTCTAAGGTTATATTTCTTCTCTTTTGTTGAGAATAATTGTTGTACATTCTGTTGTTGATTATAGATTATAACCATGTGGAATTTTAGCCAAGTAGGAATCACTTATGTCCAGTTTTATATTGAGTTCATTTGAAAGTGTTTGTCATGATGCAGACATTTATGACATATATTTCTCATGAGATTTAATAGAGACATTAATATGATGTGTTTTTAGAGCATGATTGTGTGACGTATATCTTGCTGAGAATTAATTGGAGTGTTGACAAAATTAACACTTCTTCATGCTCCCTAAAATACAAAAAAGTCCAGACATGATTCTTAATCTATCCATTCATCTAAAATAAATATTTTTACACTTCCAAGTTCAAAGCTGAATAACCTCTTAAAATATTTACAGGTGACATTTTATTCGACAGAGGGACATGCGGTAGAAAAATGGATGGATGGATGGATATCAGGCCCACACACACACACACACACACACACACACACACACACACACACACACACACACACACACACACACACACACACACACACACACACACACACACACATTATTTTATTTCTTACCTTCTTGAGACCTCCGAAAAATGCCTCTCTCTTTAGGACCAGATATATAAAGATTTGTATTTACAACATTAATAATAAATACATCCATCCATCCATTTCCTACCGCTTGTCCCTTTTGGTGTTGCGGGGGGTGCTGGAGCCTATCTCAGCTGCTTTCGGGCGGAAGGACCCTGAACAAGTCGCCACCTCATCGCAGATAATAAATACATCCTATGCAAATATATAAAAGGTAAGCTTTTAGTTAAAAAAAAAAATAGAATATTTTGTTTGTAATTGGTTTTTACTCTTCATTATTTACTTATTACAGTATGTCTCTACATACACATATATATTTTTTTGGAAAAAATAAATGTTGGCCAAAGGGGGCGCATTTCAATTTCTTACACACATTTTTTATTACATATGTTGGCCAGAGGTGGAGTCCTTCAAATATTTACACACACTTGTTATTTCATATGTTGACCAGAGAGGGAGCACTTTTAAAACCGACACACAGTCAATTAGAAAAATCCCTCCTTTTTGGGACCACCCTATTTTTCATAGATTTCACCACCACGGGTAAAAATTAGATCTTTATTTTTTGTTGTTTTGTAATATGCTTAAGGCCGATGACAAACGAGTCACGGAACACTTTGGGCAACCCAGCTGTAGAGGCTAACTGTTGTATTTGTATCCTATGGTCACATATGGGACGCAGGTTGTCTTACGTCAGCACCGGAAGTCGTAAAATCAGCTGTTCACCTGGCGGGTTTTTTTCCGGGATGAATAGAGAAGTCCTTCTTTAGCTGCCATCTTGTTTTATCATACAGTATACTGCTGCCTTTGCACCTGTCAATGTTTAATTTTGTATGCACATTAAGTCAACAAACATTCCTGACTTTGGAGCAATGTTCACGGATTCTAGTATTTGGCTCTCCATTAGATGCAATGGTTTTCCGTATTGGGACTATGATTTCGGTCCTAACTTGTTCACCGGTCCTCATATGGAAGCTACTATTCCTTGTTGGTGTCTCAAGAAGGGTAAAAATACAAGAAGTCACACACACACACACACACACACACGCACACACACGTTTGGTTGCCACGGCAACAGCACCACTAGGAGAAGTGCGTTGCTGAGTTTGTGGCTCATTTGTATTCTCTATTCGTGTGAGTGCATGTTTGTGTTTGTGTGTGTTTGTGCCGGGGGGAGACGATAACCACGCCCCCTCTGCTACACCCGCAGCCTCCATCAATGCTGCAGCTCCAACCCCAAAGTCTTCCAAGAGGGCGGGACTAGTTTCTCTGCAGAGGGACGCTCTCCACCAACCAATTTGGAAATCCCTACTCCCAGGCACGTACACACACACACACACACACACACACACACACATGCACACTAGAGCTGACTGCAACCGAAGCCCCCGAGCACTCAGCATCTGTGCAGCATCCCGCTCCTTTCCTCTTCTCGCTCTCTCTCCATCGGTGCTGACAAGCTCCGCAGCTCTGACTCATTCGCTTCTCCCTTCCCCCCCCCCTCTCACACCGGCTGAAGCACAGGGGCTGGCAGCATGGCCTCCAACGTGCCTTCTGGGACCACCAAAGGCAAGCCCCTCTCCCCCTTCAGGAAGCGGGGAAGCCTGCAGTACACACCCAGCACAGGTGAGTGGCAGACGTGGGGTTAATGGAGTGTGTTGGGGATGCATTAGTTAGTTTGTTGTGTGGTTGAGGCAGCGTGGCGATAAAGCACCTTTGAATATTTGAGGCAATGCCAACCTGTTGATTGGCTGTTCTCTGAGGGACATTCTGACATGCAGTGCAGCTTCAGGCCAATGAGACTGCAGCTGGTGTTTATTTTCATTCTAAACTTTGCCGATGCTATTTCTTAGCACGGCGCAGCGTGCATACGTATGACGCCAACCTGGATCTTGTGTTAGATTTCACAAAAATGTAGGGCCTTAAATTACGAGACTAATTGGTTCTGTGACGGAGCTCTTAACTCAAAACACTTGTATCTTAAATCAACGTCTCCCATTGAAATGAATTGTCTTTTTCTTGCCCCTTTTTCTTGCCCCTTGTGCAGCCCTTTGAGACACTTGTGATTAAGGGCTATATAAATAAACTTTCTTTGATTGATTGATTGATTGATTGATTAAAATTAATTAAAAACTAACATCTCGATAAGAAATATTAAATGTAAAAAATACTATAGAATGTACTACTAACAACTACAGTAATGTACTAATTATGTGCAATATTTACCTTGAAGAGCGCACTTCTACAATATCTTTTTCCGGCTGCTTCTCTGTCAAACACACCATCAGCAGCTTTTACATATGTTCATGGATAAATGTCCGCCATTTGAATATCAATCAATCAATCAATGTTTATTTATATAGCCCTAAATCACAAGTGTCTCAAAGGGCTGTACAAGCCACAACGACATCCTCGGTACAGAGCCCACATACGGGCAAGGAAAAACTCACCCCAGTGGGACGTCGGTGAATGACTATGAGAAACCTTGGAGAGGACCGCATATGTGGGTAACCCCCCCCCTCTAGGGGAGACCGAAAGCAACGGATGTCGAGTGGGTCTGACATAACATTGTGAAAGTCCAGTCCACAGTGGATCCAACACATCAGCGGGAGTCCAGTCCTCAGCGGGGCCAACAGGAAACCATCCCGAGCGGAGACGGGTCAGCAGCGCAGAGATGTCCCCAACCGATGCACAGGCTAGTGGTCCACCCGGGGTCCCGGCTCTGGACAGCCAGCACTTCATCCATGGCCACCGGACCTATGCAACTCCCCCTCGCAAGGGACAGGGGAGAAGAGGAGAAAAGAAAAGAAACGGCAGATCAACTGGTCTAAAAAAGGGGGGGTCTATTTAAAGGCTAGATTATACAAATGAGTTTTAAGATGGGACTTAAATGCTTCTACTGAGGTAGCATCTCTAACTGTTACCGGGAGGGCATTCCAGAGTACTGGAGCCCGAATAGAAAACGCTCTATAGCCCGCAGACTTTTTTTTGGCTCTGGGAATCACTAATGAGCCGGAGTTCTTTGAACGCAGATTTCTTGTCGGGACATATGGTACAATACAATCGGCGAGATAGGCTGGAGCTAAACCGTGTAATATTTTATACGTAAGTAGTAAAACCTTAAAGTCGCATCTTAAGTGCACAGGAAGCCAGTGCAAGTGAGCCAGTATAGGCGTAATATGATCAAACTTTCTTGTTTTTGTCAAAAGCCTTGCAGCCGCATTTTGTACCAACTGTAATGTTTTAATGCTAGACATAGGGAGGCCCGAAAATAATACGTTACAGTAATTGAGACGAGACGTAACGAACGCATGAATAATGATCTCAGCGTCGCTAGTGGACAAGATGGAACGAATTTTAGCGATATTACGGAGATGAAAGAAGGCCGTTTTAGTAACACTCTTAATGTGTGACTCAAACGAGAGAGTTGGGTCGAAGATAATACACAGATTCTTTACCGAGTCTCCTTGTTTAATTGTTTGGTTGTCAAATGTTAAGGTGGTATTATTAAATAGATGTTGGTGTCTAGCAGGACCGATAATCAGCATTTCCGTTTTCTTAGCGTTGAGTTGCAAAAAGTTAGCGGACATCCATTGTTTAATTTCATTAAGACACGCCTCCAGCTGACTACAGTCCGGCGTGTTGGTCAGCTTTAGGGGCATGTAGAGTTGGGTGTCATCAGCATAACAGTGAAAGCTAACACCGTACTTGCGTATGATGTCACCCAGCGGCAGCATGTAAATACTAAAGAGTGCAGGGCCAAGAACCGAACCCTGGGGAACTCCGCACGTTACCTTGACATAGTCCGAGGTCACATTGTTATGGGAGACGCACTGCATCCTGTCAGTAAGATAAGAGTTAAACCAAGACAAGGCTAAGTCTGACATACCAATACGTGTTTTGATACGCTCTAATAAAATATTATGATCGACGGTATCGAAAGCGGCGCTAAGATCAAGAAGCAGCAACATAGATGACGCATCAGAATCCATCGTTAGCAATAGATCATTAGTCATTTTTGCGAGGGCTGTCTCCGTAGAGTGATTTGCCCTGAAACCGGATTGAAAAGGTTCACAGAGATTGTTAGTCACTAAGTGTTCATTTAGCTGCTGTGCGACAGTTTTTTCGAGAATTTTGGAAATAAACGGAAGGTGGGAGACCGGTCGGTAGTTTACCATGAGGTCAGGATCGAGGTTAGGTCTTTTGAGCAGAGGATGAATAACCGCTTTTTTGAATGCTAGGGGAACAGTGCCGGAGGAAAGTGATAAGTTTATAATATTTAACACTGATGGACCTAATAATACAAACAGTTCCTTGATAAGTTTCCCAGGAAGTGGGTCAAGTAAACATGTTGTTTGTTTTATCCCACTTACACGCTGTAGTAATTCCTCTAATGTTATTTCATCAAAAATAGAGAGACTATTTTGGAGGGCAGTGTCCGTCGTATATACAGTCGTATTTGTGTTAATAGAACCCAGTTGTAGCTGGGATGCGTTGTCTTTAATCTCCTTTCTAATGAGTTCAATTTTCTTATTAAAGAAATTCATAAAATCATCTGCCGAGTGGGTGGAGCTACTGGGAGGAGTCCCTTGTTGGGTAAGCGATGCTACTGTACTAAACAGAAATTTAGGATCGTTTTTGTTGAGGCGGATGAGATTTGAGTAGTATTTAGCTTTAGCTAAGGTAAGCATGCGTTTATAAGTTATTAAACTATCACTCCATGCTTGATGGAAAACCTCAAGTTTAGTCGCGCGCCATTTGCGTTCCAGTTTTCTACATGATAATTTATGAGCTCTAATTTCTTCTGTAAACCATGGGGTGCGCCTTTTAGGGGCCCTTTTTTGCTTTAGCGGTGCTATACTATCAATAATTTCGCGCAAGGCATCGTCAAAGTTGTTAGTGAGTTTATCAATAGAGCCGACATAATTTGGGAATGGTGCTATTACCGAAGGCAGTAGGTCAGCAAGAGTCATCGTTGTGGCAGCATTAATGTTGCGGCCGCTATAGCAGTTATTATTATTATTAGCTTGTTGACAAAGAGTCAAAACTTCAAATTTTATAAGGTAATGATCGGACATTACTTTAGTATATGGAAGTATCATAACTTTGGAGGTGGTGACACCCCTGACAAGCACTAGATCTATTGTATTACCGTTGCGATGCGTGGGTTCATGTATTATTTGTGTAAGACCACAGCTGTCAATTATGGTTTGGAGCGCCACGCACTGAGGGTCCGATGGGGTATTCATATGGATATTAAAGTCCCCCATTATGATTATATTGTCGGCGTGCGTCACTAGATCAGCAACGAACTCTGAGAATTCACTGATAAAGTCCGAATAGGGCCCAGGGGGGCGGTAGATAACAGCCAGGTCGAGAGGTAGCGGTGTGACAGACCTCATAGTAAGCACCTCAAACGATTTATATTTATTATTTAGGTTAGGGGTAAGGTTGAAATTTTCATTGTATATTAGTGCGACACCCCCTCCCCTTTTAAGAGGGCGGGCAACATGCGCATTCGTATAGTTAGGAGGAGATGCCTCATTGAGCGCAAAAAATTCGTCCGGTTTGAGCCAGGTTTCGCTAAGACCAATGACGTTAAGATTGTTGTCTCTAATGACCTCATTAACCAATAACGCCTTGGGAGACAATGATCTTATGTTTAAAAAGCCCATATTATAGGTATTGGGCTGTTTTGACGAGTTTTTGTTAAGATTATCCGTAGTGGCAATATTAACAATGTTGCGTTTATTATGCGTAGTGCACTTTAAATAGTTTCGACCATATCTAGGAATTGATATGACGGGAATTTTCCGATTGTTTGCTTGGTGCTGCAATAGACTGGACATATCATAATTTGCCACCTCAGTAGAATGCATGTCCACCTCTGACACAGACACAACAGAAAAAACATTATGTGAATTGTGTATTATTCTAAGAGAATTGCTATGCGTACATGGATTATCCAGCCTGGCGCTGGCTAGTTCTAGCTTAACTGACTCCTCACCCGGACTAACAGACATTGTAATTGCCTGTGACCGGGCTTGCTCTAGTGTAGTCAGTCAAGTGAGACTTAAATAGTAGTCTATGTTTCTAGACAGGATGATGGCGCCTTCCTGGTTAGGGTGAAGGCCGTCTCTCATCAGCAAGCCTGGTTTGCCCCAGAAAGAGGGCCAGTTATCAATAAACGTTAGTCCCTGTTGCCTACAGTAGCTAGCCAACCACTTGTTAAGCGAGACTAATCTGCTATATCTCTCATCATTGCCTCTCGCAGGCAGGGGGCCAGAGACAATTACTCGATGCCTGGACATCTTTCTGGCGAGATCACAAGTCCTGGCTATGTTTCTCTTTGTAATCTCTGACTGTCTCATTCTAGTGTCATTGGAGCCAACGTGTACAACTATATTCGCATAATTAGTGGTGCGATTAGCCTGTCGTACGTGTTTACTAGGCCTGTTGCGAGTTAGCTCCCTAAGATTAGCTTCAATGTCAGGTGCTCTGGCCCCGGGGATACACTTTATTGTGGCTGGGTTGCTAAGCTTTATGTTTCGGGTGATGGAGTCCCCTATAACTAAGGTGTGGTGCCCGGTAGACTGGGGTGTAGGACTAGCTAAAGAGCTAAATCTATTATGCGTCTCAACCGGTACACCGTAGCTTGTAGGCCGCTTAGGACTGCTACAAGCTGGGCTAGTTAGCTCGCTACAGCTAACGCTAGCAGATGTGTCCGCAACATCTAAAGTTACGACATTACTCTGCTCTAACTGGCGGACACGGCCCTCTAGCAGAGCCAACCTCTCCGTGAGTATGGTGCAAGACGCGCAGGAAGCCATTACTCACAGTGTTTTCTGCCACCGAGTGAAGTTCCTGCTGTCCTCAGGGAAGTGGTCGCGGTCTGTGGGAGTAGCTTCTTACTGACCGGCGCTGCCTTTCTCCGCGCTAGCTTAGCAGCTAGCTAGCTGAGGAAAGGGTGGTGGGACAGAGATCGGGTGATTTGCAAGTTAAATAGTACCACTAAAAATGTTTGAGAAGTGATAAAGAAAGCTGTAGAACAATTAAAAGCACACAGATAGAGCGCTACTTAGCTTTTTCGCAACAGCGAACAGACGGCGAGCAGTCACGCACGGTGAACCGGAACCGGAAGTCCAAGTCGAATCTAAAGCTAAATAAACATTGATTGATTCACAGTGACTTTTATCTCCACGACAATACATCGGCGAAGCACTTTAGCTACGGAGCTAACGTGATAGCATCGTGCTTAACTGCATATAGAAACAGATGAAATAAGCCCCTGACTGGAAGGATAGACAGAAGATCAACAATACTACCAAACTCTGGACCTGTAACCACACGGTTAATGCTTTCCAGCCTGGCGAAGCCTAGCAATGCTGTTGCTAACGACGCCATTGAAGCTAACTTAGCTACGGGACCTCGACAAAGCTATGCTAAAAACATTAGCTCTCCACCTACGCCCGCCAGCCCTCATCTGCTCATCACGACCCGTGCTCACCTGCGTTCCAGCGATCGACGGCGCGACGAAGGACTTCACCCGATCATCGATGAGGTCGGCGGCCCGGAGACGGAGGAAGTCAAGGTGAGGACAGCTGCGCGGCGGCGAGCGTTGTAGCTTTCGACGACACCCCGGCCGCCATCAGAGTCGGCAAGAAACATATATTTCCCCAAAGTTACGTACGTGACATGCACATAGCGCCACGCACGTACGGGCAAGCGATCAAATGTTTGGAAGCAAAAGCTGTACTCACGGTAGCGCGTCTGCTGTCCAACTCAAAGTCCTCCTGGTTGTGTTGCTGCAGCCAGCCGCTAATACACCGATCCCACCTACAGCTTTCTTCTTTGCAGTCACCATTGTTCATTAAACAAATTGCAAAAGATTCACCAACACAGATGTCCAGAATACTGTGGAATTTTGCGATGAAAACAGAGCTGTTTGTATTGGATACAATGTGTCCCAATACTTCCGCTTCAACCCTTGACGTCACGCGCAAACGTCATCATACATAGACGTTTTCAGCCGGAAGTTTCCCGGGAAATTTAAAATTGCACTTTATAAATGAACCCGGCCGTATTGGCATGTGTTGCAATGTTAAGATTTCCTCATTGATGTATAAACTATCAGACTGTGTGGTCGGTAGTAGTGGGTTTCAGTAGGCCTTTAATGGATAGCTCTTATTTCAAAAAAACTCTTAAATTGGTGTATTCTTAAGTTGAGTCACTGTATTAAAAAATGCTTTTGTCACACTTGCACGCACACACACACACACACACACACACACACACACACACACACACACACACACACACACACACACACACACACACACACACACACACACACACACATTATTTTATTTGTTACCTTCTTGAGACCTCTGAAAATGTCGACCTCTTTAAGACCACCCTTTGTAGATATATAAAGATTTGTATTTAAACATTAATAATATATACATACTATGCAAATATAAAAAAAAGTAAGCTTTTAGGTTTTGTGTTTTTTGGGGGGGAGGAATGTTTGTAATTGGTTTTTAATCTTCATTATTTACTTCAAGTTATTACAGTATGTCTTTATATACATATTTATTTTAGTTTTTTAATTAATTTTGGCCAAAGGGGGCGCATATCATTTTCTTACACACACTTGTTATTACATATGTTGACCAGACGGGGAGCACTTCAAATTTTTACACACACATGTTATTATAAATGTTGGCCAAAGGGGGCGAATTTCATTTTCTTACGCACACTTGCTATTTAATATGTTGGCCAAAGGGGGCGCATTTCAATTTCTTACACACACTTGTTATTACATATGTTGGCCAGATGGGGAGCACTTCAAATTTTTGCACACACTTGTTTTTTCATATGTTGATCAGAGGGGGAGCACTTTTAAAAGCGACACACAGTCAATTTGAAAAATCCCTCATTTCACCACCAGGGGTGCAATTGAGACATTCTCTATTAGATGCAATGGTTTTCTGTATTGGGACCATGATTTATGTCCTAACTTTTTCACCGATCCTCATATGGAAGGTTATTTTCCTTGTTGATGTCTCAAGAAGGGTAGAAATACACACACACACACACACACACACACACACACAC
Source organism: Entelurus aequoreus (assembly GCF_033978785.1). NCBI lineage: Eukaryota > Metazoa > Chordata > Actinopteri > Syngnathiformes > Syngnathidae > Entelurus > Entelurus aequoreus. The sequence continues at coordinate 65,355,472 of NC_084737.1, forward strand.
ACACACACACACACACACACACACACACACACACACACACACACACACACACAGACACACACACACACACACACACACTGTGGTAGAGAGCATAGCAAAGAGACAGCACTTTCAGCACATTTTGCTGTTTGCTGTCATTTGAATTGTGATACCAAACTGCACCAGAGTTCACATGCAGGTGGACCAAATCGGCGGTCCCCTTGATTGGTGCCCCCCCCCACCCCCCCCCGGGTTTGAATGATGGAGTTGCCATTTGACCAAACAAGCCGTACGAGCAGAGCAAATGTACCAGAGTTCCTTTGAAGCGTGAACGCCACCCTGAAGGCATACTTCTTCATGCTGCTTTTACCTGCAGGATGTTGTTATTCATATGATTATATAAATACAGTACATGTTAGTGTTTGCCACGTTGTATGATAGTATGATTATATAAATACAGTACATGCTAGTGCAGACCTGGGAAAATTAAGGCCCGGAAGGAAAGACAACGAGAATGCGGGCTCCCGTGGATGCGATAAAAAAGGTAGCACATGCTTTGTATTACCTGACCGACGAGGGAAGACTACGGAAAACATCGAATGCATTTGGACTGGCAAAGCAGACTGTATCAGTTATTGTCCGCCATGTATGTCGCAGACTCAACGTCTAGCTCCAGAGTATATAAAGTCACCCAAAATGAATGGACAATGAAGGTGAAGGCAAAAGAGTGAGGAGACCAGATATCTAGATCCCTAGTGTGGAGGTTGCCCTCCAGTGGGTTCCTCGGACCACCACACACTGCCACAGTACAACACTGTTTTATTTGCATAAATAGTGCAAGGCTTTTGCTTTCGAGCAAAATGTCTTTTCTGAGTCCGTCTCTCTCTCTCTCTCTGGCTCCCACTCCAACTCTCCTGTCTCGTCCCGGCTGCTGCTATTAAAGGCGACAGGTGATTAGATAACAAGGCCCACCTGGGCCATCTACTCACCTGTCGCTGTCTTCGAGGCCGGTCCTTGCACACCCCGTTCCGCGGCAGGCCCGCAGGCCACACCCCCCTCCACACCTAGATTGAGTGATTGATGTGAAATGCTCTTTATCACATTGTTTACTTTCACATGTCCATTAAAGATTTGATTGATTTATGATGGCTCAGGTGTGATTCACTACAATAGGGCCCCACAGCACACTGGATTCCAGTTAATTGAAATACCACAACACTGGATATTGTTCAGATAAGTTCAATTTAATTCAAGAACTTGCTCACAAAGCAACACTGGAGGTGACTATGTCGTGCGCACTTTCCACGCATGAGTATTAGGTTGCGTTTCGATGGGGGGGGAATCTTAAACGACCATTATTGTGTGGCCATTGTTGTTCTCCCACATTCACATTCACATTCACATTGCACATTCACCATGTGCAAAACATAATGTGAGTTAATTAATTCACTTCACACTACTATTTTAAAGGCCTACTGAAACCCACTACTACCGACCATGCAGTCTGATAGTTTATATATCAATGATGAAATCTTAACATTGCAACACATGCCAATACGGCCGGGTTAACTTATAAAGTGCAAATTTAAATTTCCCGCTAAACTTCCGGTTGAAAACGTCTATGTATGATGACGTATGCGCGTGACGCAATCGTTGAAACGGAAGTATTCGGACACATTGTATCCAATACAAAAAGCTCGGTTTTCATCGCAAAATTCCTCAGTATTCTGGACATCTGTGTTGGTGAATCTTTTGCAATTTGTTTAATGAACAATGAAGACTGCAAAGAAGAAAGCTGTAGGTGGGATCGGTGTATTAGCGGCTGGCTGCAGTAACACAACCAGGAGGACTTTGACTGGGATAGCAGACGTGCTATCCGACGCTAGCCGCCGACCGCACGGATGATCGGGTGAAGTCCTTCGTCGCTCCGTCGATCGCTGGAACGCAGGTGAGCACGGGTGTTGATGAGCAGATGAGGGCTGGCTGGCGTAGGTGGATAGCTAATGTTTTTAGTATACCTCTGTGAGATCCCGTTGCTAAGTTAGCTTCAATGGCGTCGTTAGCAACAGCATTGTTAATCTTCGCTTACAGGTCCATGGTTTAATAGTATTGTTGATTTTCTGTCTATCCTTCCAGTCAGGGGTTTATTTCTTTTGTTTCTATCTGCAGTTAAGCCTGATGCTATCACGTTAGCTCTGTAGCTAAAGTGCTTCGCCGATGTATTGTCGTGGAGATAAAAGTCACTGTGAATGTCCATTTTGCGTTCTCGACTCTCATTTTCAAGAGGTTATAGTATCCGAGGTGGTTTAAAATACAAATCCGTGATCCACAATAGAAAAAGGAGAGAGTGTGGAATCCAATGAGCCAGCTTTTACCTAAGTTACGGTCAGCGCGAAAAAAGATGCGTCCTGCACTGCACTCTAGTCCTTCACTCTCACGTTCCTCATCCACGAATCTTTCATCCTGGCTCTAATTAATGGGGTAATCGTCGCTTTCTCGGTCCGAATTGCTCTCGCTCCATTGTAAACAATGGGGAAATGTGAGGAGCCTTTCAACCTGCGACGTCACGCTACTTCCGGTACAGGCACGGCTTTTTTTATCAGCGACCAAAAGTTGCGAACTTTATCGTCAATGTTCTCTACTAAATCCTTTCAGCAAAAAAATGGCAATACCGCGAAATGATCAAGTATGACACATAGAATGGATCTGCTATCCCCGTTTAAATAAAAAAATGTCATTTCAGTAGGCCTTTAAAGGTTTGATTCTGCATGTCTGCGATGAGATAACGATCCCGGTTGTCCCATCTGAGTAGGCAAAGATGACATTTAAATGACACATTTTTAGCCTCTTCAAAGTCACTTTATATAGTTAAAGTAAATAAGCTATATGTAATGCAGCAGCAATTCAGATTGGGATACTTGAATGTTTAGGATTGTAATTGTTGACGTTTTTTTTTTGGTATTGTTTTCTAATTCCATAGCGCGGTGAATCTTGTAATTAAAGGACACGGCCTACCTGTGTTTATAGAATCATGTGATCGTGTCAGTCACACGGCCTGTGCGGGGAGTTGTAGCTCATAATTACCACGCTTTGTGCGCGCAGCGCGGCAGCAGTTGGTTTGGGGGCAGTGGGCGTGCGATATTTAGTACTCTTGCTGTGAAAAAAAGGTAGTTGTCAAATTTTGTAAGCCACCCACTCAACAGTTTGCCTCCTCCGTGTGAGTGCTCTGTTCCACTTTGTTCAACTGCTTCAATCGGCTACATGAGAGTGGTCGGGCTGAATAGGAAATAGAAGCCTTCACCAAACATAATGATTTATGATTTTTATATGTTTGTTTGCTGTATAGTTGCTGCTTGACTAACATGTGCCATGTTTATTTACATGTTCAAAGCCAAATAAGATAGAACTTGAGGGCAAGTATGTTTGTGGCCCAGGAAGTCTGCCCAGCAACAAATGTACACAAAAACATGTGACTGACCACAAAACAAAATAAATGGTAAATGGGTTATACTTGTATAGCGCTTTTCTACCTTTCATTTCATTTCATTTAATTTTTATTTATCTCCTTCATTGATGTGCATCTTTGATAGACAATTATACCACAATTATTCAGTTACACAGTTACACATCAATGCCTGAGAAGGAGCAGGATGAAGAAAAATCTTATATTTTCCTGCCCCCTTCAACATAATACGTAGTCTTACTTAATGATATATAAACCAACAATTACATCCAAATAACAAAAACAAAAAAAACACACAAAAAATACACAAGTGCAAAACTTCATGAAGTACAAACCGAACAAAAAAACAAAAGAAGTAATATACACCTCACGGGGTGACACAAAACAAATACAAAACCAGGCAGAAAATAAGTAAAATAATAAATATAAAGCAAAATGTAAACACTTATGGCTGTCCATATGATTTTATTGTTCTGTCTTTATATATTTTTTTCAATTGGAATATATTTTTACAATCTTTTATCTCATTGTAAAGAGAATTCCATAGTTTAACCCCCACCACTGATATGCACATTTTTTTTAAAAGTTGTCCTTGAATACTGATGTTGGAAATGACCTTTTCTTCTATGCTCTTCATTCTCAGAAGTGATGACAAACATTTTTTGTAAATTTGCTGTTAATGTTTTACTTTTAGCCTTAAACATGACACATAATGTCTGTAACTTTACTAGCTCCTGTAATTTCAATAAACCCAAATTAATGAATAATATGTTAGTGTGTTCTAAGTAATCTGCTTTATGAATAATCCTTATAGCTCTTTTCTGTAGTTGATACAATGCCTTTATGTTACTCTTATATGTGTTCCCCCACACTTCCACACAGTAGCTGATGTATGGCAATATAAGTGCACAATACAATATACTCATTGCCCTATAATCTAACACATATTTTACCTTATTTAATATAAAAATACTCTTAGACATCTTTTTCCGTACATGTGCAATATGAGATACCTTCAAGGTACTCAAAGCGCTTTGACACTATTTCCACATTCACCCATTCACACACACACTGATGGCGGGAGCTGCCATGCAAGGCGCTAACCACGACCCGTCAGGAGCAAGGGTGAAGTGTCTTGCTCAAGGACACAACGGACGTGACTAGGTTGGTAGAAGCCGGGGATCAAACCTGGAACCCTCAGGTTGCTGGCACGGCCCCTCACCCAACCGCGCCACACCGTCTCCAACTTTCATCATTATGAGAGCTATACTTTGACATAAAGAAAGGCAAAGTGATCTTCTTTTATTTATAAGACAGGCAACATTTAAACTGTACGTATTTTACAAAGATTTCCACTTAATGCTGTTTTGCGGTAATTTGCAAAAGCTATCATGTTTGAAGTGAACATTTATGACAATGCTATGAGTTTTGGCAGATACTCTTTGACATTTTGGTGGGCGTGGCCAGCATATGACAAATTTTCATTGGTACATGGGGCAATTAGAGTTGTGCCCTGTTTACTCTGCCCAGCAACATGTGACCCAGTACAGAATCCCAGCATTTCAGATAGATGGATGGGTGATTTTAACATACTTTATGACACATTTTTATT
>NC_084737.1:65365525-65470525 GCF_033978785.1 Entelurus aequoreus
TTCAATGAAAATGTTTCCAGTGCAGCCAAGCTCTTGGAATTTGTAAAATGACAATAGAAATAAAGAAAAACCCTGCAGAGAGAGCAACAATAAGTTACCTTGTGTGGAGACAGATCAGTTCAGTTCAGTTCAGTTTCAGTTTATTTCCAACATTACAATACAATGTAATGCATCACAGGTTTATTTTGAGTTCAAACCCCGGCCGAGTCATACCAAAGACTATAAAAATGGGAGCCATTACCTCCCCGCTTGGCACTCAGCATCAAGGGTTGGAATTGGGGGTTAAATCACCAAAAAGGAATTCACCGGGTGCAGCCACCGCTGCTGCTCACTGCTCCCCTCACCTCTGGGGGGTGATCAAGGGTGATGGGTCAAAACCAGAGAATAATTTCGCCACAGCAAGTGTGTGTGTGACAATCATTGGTACTTTAACTTTAACTTTATATTTCCAGTTGTATCATTACAGCACGTCCGAAAAGGAGTAGGAAGAAGCAGAGTTTATCTAATCCTACCCTTTTTCATACCATAGCAATTTTATCCCATTTCCTTGTTGTCTGTAACAGAACAGTGAATAAATATGCCATAGTAAGTAAACAAATATTAAATACATAAATAATCAGTATTTAAAAAATTAAAAAATAATTTAGGATATTAACATCAGTCGACTTAATTAATTGTAATAATGTGGTTTTTTTGTCCATATGATTCACTTATCTCAGAATTGGACCGACGCGCCGGCCCTTTAATCTGTGAGAGGAGATGGGAATAAAGACATTATCTTCTTATAGCTGAGCCAGCACTATTTAATTCATAAACACAGCAAACATCCTTTCAGCAAAAAAAAAAAAAAAAAGCGGTGACGACGACAGTTAGTAGGACGAAGGTTTGTAAGGTTTGCAGCGTGGCCAACCATCCATCACGTGATGTACGGCCGTCTCCCACCTCCCCCTCCACTGAGCTCTCCCGTGGTACATTCCAGTCCAATGTTGAAATGAGGAAGAGCAGCTCCAGAGGCAGCTGTAGTGCAGCGACCAGGAGGAAGGGGGGTCACACACACACTGGCATCATGTGAGGGGGGAGTTCATGGACCTGCAGGACCACCTCTGTGTATGTATGGCAGGGATAGAGCGAGGAGCAGGACAATATGGCAGATGATTGTGTGTGCCTTTTTTTTTCTCTCACTTCAAACTCCCTGTCCTTCCTCCCCTCCATTGTGTTCAAGTACGAAAGGACAGACGATGGCATCCTGGCATGCTCCATCTCTTCCTTTCTCTCCTCCCGTGTGTCTCCCCTCGCTCGGCCCTGTCTAGCTGCTGGCAAACAGGCCGTGAAGAGACAGGTACGCTGCACTATGTAGCCTGGTCCCGAGCCAAAGCATAAATATCCCCCTTCAATTCCTCACCCTCCTCTCGTTCCTTGACGCCTTTGTGTAAGCGCCTGGAGCATGGCCGTCTGTAGCACACAGTGCTACTGCGGATTGACTGACACAAAAACTTGGAGTGGTCTGAGAGGATTATTACAAGGTTGTTGTGGTTTATGCATGACCAAGCATGCATCAGACTCTTTAGAGAGCTGCAGGAAGAAGCTTCTTTAGACGGGACTGACTTTCTTCACATGACTTTTTAACACTGATGCTGCGTTATTGTGTGGCGCACGTATTATCAGACTTCTTTTGCGCCTTTCAAACTCCCCCCCCCCCCTCAGAAAACGTTCCTATCACAATGTTAGCACTAGATTGTGAATATAGCTGGGGTTTTTTAGTGTTGAAATCTGCACAGTCATGCAAATACAGATTGCTGGTATGGATGCATTTTGGCTATAAGCTATATTTTGAAATGTGTTTTGTATGCAATACAGAGCAGTGTATACAGATGTGTGTAGAAATCCTGATGTTGTAGGCAATGTTCCCTCTAATTTGTAATGTGTGTGAGCAAACGCACAAACTCCCTGAGCATTCAGTGGAGCACATGTGAGCAACATCAGACGTGCACACTGTGGCCACACCAGCGTCACACCTGTCCCAAACCTGACATCATAACAATTTAAATGTTTTATTAAAATAATTTTCTGGTTTAAGTGATTTTGCCCTCTTACAATGACAATAACAAAAAAACATGTTTTTCATGACCTATGTGCTAGTATTGTATGTCCGGCTGCGGGTCCTGCCTTTAAAAGAAATGTTACCCCTTTCAGAGATTACATTTAGTTCCTGTAACTTTCTGTCTGTAAAATACATCTTTTTATTAGCATTTATGAAATCTAGTGGCAATATTTCAGGAATAATATCCTTAGATTAACATTCTTAATAAATGGCAGTAAAATAAGCACACATCTGATTGAGGAGTCAGAGTGTTACAACCTGGCATTTACACATTGTGTGGCGTTGGGGTTGTCCGACTTTTTGTGTGGCCATAAACGCAACACTGGCTAAATGCCATGAGTGCGTGTGTTGGTGCAGGTGAGACAGAGCGAGCGGCTTCTGTTGAAACGACGGATGACAACGTTGGTTTAAGCCTAGTTTGTATGGCAGAAAATTACCAGTTTTTATAGATAAAAGTTTTTTTTACTCATGTTTTTGGTGTGGTTACAAACAGTTTTGCTCAATAAAGTGATTGATGGAATTCCTGTCCGTAAAGTGTCTCGACAGACGATAATTGAACTGTGTTGACAAAGATTGTTTTATTCATTGGGGCCACTCTTGTTGTCACTTGTCACTCATTGAGTTGCATTGCAAAATCATACAGAATAAATTGTAATGTGTTTATTTTGTTTAAAGTTCAGATGGGATTTTTGATTTTCTGCGCTGCATTAATTTGCTGTGCGCAGAGGACGCGTGAGCAGTGCGCAATTGCGCAGGCGCGCACCTTTGAGGGAACGTTGGTTGTGGGTCTGTTTTGATTGGTGACTATGAACTCTGCCAAGCAACAAGTAGTTGTGTATTGTGTGACAGGACAATTAAAAGGTATCAGAGTAATTCTGTTGATTTCAGTTGCTGAATTTCTTACCGTGGTTGGGAATAGTTATGTTTTTCTAGTAGTGATGAGTCATTCGTGAACGAGCCATCTTCATTTTCTGATATTTTTTTCTATGGAAGCAGTTATTGATCAACCAGCAAATACTGTTACCTGGATGCTGATTCTTCTTTTATTTGTGCACATTTTAATTCACATTTTGTGGTGTACTTTCTTGTAAATGTTGCGGTGGTTCACTACCTCAGTGGCCTTGTGGTTAGAGCAGTGGTTCTTAACCTTGTTGGAGGTACCAAACCCCACCAGTTTCATATGCACATTCACCGAACCCTTCTTTAGTGAAAAATAAAATGTTGTATTTTTTCAAATTCAAGACAAAGTTATATGTTTTTGGTAACACTTTAGTATGGGGAACATATTCTAAGTAACAAAGACTTAATTTAGAGTTATTTCGTTAGGGTTAGGGTTAGAGGGTTAGGGTTAGGGTTAGAGGGTTAGGGCCAGGGTTAGAGGGTTAGGGTTATAATAAGGCCATGCCGAATAAGGCATTAATAAGTACTTAATAATGACTAGGTAAGAGCCAATATGTTACTAATTTGCATGTTAATAAGCAACTAATTAATGGTGAATATGTTCCCCATACTAAAGTGTTACCATGTTTTTTTTACTGGTGCACAAAATGAACCGTGCATGAACATCGGCGATAGGGAGAAGTTTTTATATACACGATGAGTCGGGTGTGTCTTGACCTCCACCGAACCCCTGAGCCCGACTCACCGAACCCCTAGGGTTCGATCGAACCCACGTTAAGAACCACTGGGTTAGAGTATCTGCCCTGAGACTGGGAGGTAGTGAGTTCAAACCCCGGCCGAGTCATACCAAAGACTATAAAAATGGGACCCATTGCCTCCCTGTTAGGCAGCACAGTGGCTCAGGGGTTAGTGCGTGTGCCTCACAATACGAAGGTCCTGCGTTCGATCTTTCTGTGTGGAGTTTGTATGTTCTCCCCGTGACTGCGTGGGTTCCCTCCGGGTACTCCGGCTTCCTCCCACCTCCAAAGACATGCACCTGGGGATACGTTGATTGGCAACACTAAATGGTCCCTAGTGTGTGAATGTGAGTGTGAATGTTGTCTGTCTATCTGTGTTGGCCCTGTGATGAGGTGGCGACTTGTCCAGGGTGTACAGTGTGCAGCTGAGTACCCTGCCCCCGCGACCCCAAAAGGGACAAGCGGTAGAAAATTGCTGGATGGATGCCTCCCTGCTTGGCATTCAGCATCAAGGGTTGGAATTGGGGGTTAAATCACCAAATGATTCCCGAGCGTGGCCACCGCTGCTGCTCACTGCCCCCCTCACCTCCCAGGAGGTGACATTTCACCACTTCAGTGTGTGTGTGTGACAATCGTTGGGGCTTTAACTTTAACTTAACTTTATAAAGTAGGGATGTGTCGATCGGTCAGAAACCAATAAGTATCGGACGGCTTTCCTGAAAAATATTATGTGATCGGCGTTGTCAATTAATGACTTTTAATGCTGCTCAGAAACGCCAATCGTGTGTTTGTTTTCAGTCCCGCGACTGACAAGCGGGCAAATTAAAAGCCATATTACATACAGATGTGTCATGAGATATACATCGAAATTGAGATGACTTAAAGGAAACTAAATGAGCTCAAATATAGCTACAAATGAGGCATAATGATGCAATATGTACATATAGCTAGCCTAAATAGCATGTTAGCATCGATTAGCTTGCAGTCATGCAGTGACCAAATATGTCTGATTAGCACTCCACAAAAGTCAATAACATCAACAAAACTCACCTTTGTGCATTCACGCACAACGTTAAAAGTTTGGTGGACAAAATGAGACAGAAAAAGAAGTGGCATAAAACACGTCCTAGAGAGTCGGAGAAAGTTATACATGTAAATAAACTAAGGTGAGTTCAAGGACCGCCAAAATTAGTAGGACAAAACGGCGCTCGCCAAATACTCGAATCAGTGAAGCATGTTTAATATAAACAGTGTGCTTTATAACAATTAGGGAGGTTTGTGTCATGTTTGTCCTCCTACAGAAACCATATTAAAACAAAAAATATATTTTTTTTCCCCTCATCTTTTTCCATTTTTCATACATTTTTGAAAAAGCTTCAGAGAGCCACTAGGGTGGCGCTAAAGAGCCACATGCGGCTCTAGAGCCGCGGGTTTCTGACCCCTGGTCTATACTATTATCACTGGAGGACAATGCTAAACATGTTACACACCGGAAACAAGCCAGGATCAGGTATACTAATAGCTGAGCTAACGGCTAGGCTCGCTTAAAACAACACTAAGAAATAGGTGCTTTGTAAAGTTTAAGAAGTGTAGATGGACGCATGTTACACTAAAAAAAATAAGCTGTCATTAACACAAAATTAACAAGTAGATTATTCATATTCTAGAGAGAGAAAAATATAGCAACAACTGTTGGTGCGTCAGCATTGTCACAGTTGGTACGCCACACGTCAGGGGAATTGGTGGTGTCGATACCAAGTGTAGTATCAGTATATAACTGATACTAGGTGGTTATTTTTATTTTCTCTTTCTTTTTGTCAATGTTTACAAACTCAAATAATAATTCCCTGGGCACAAGAGGACTTTGAGATCAAAGTCAGAGGATTTTAATGAGTAGTAGACTTTTTTTTATTTAGTTATTGTGTACTATTAACTTTGATTCACTTAAACAATTGTGTGCAATAAAAGACAAGAAGGAACTAATTTCAATATAGCTGCCAATACCATTCACCATAAATACATGGGAAAATGTGCAGTTAATACACGTGATCGGTATCGGTATATAGGCCGATCTCACTCATGAACGATCGTATCGGAATCGGCAGCATAAAACCCTGTGAAACATCTCTACTTTCGATAGTTGGGAATTTACAAGTAATACACACAATCAGAGGTCCGTTTGGGATGGGTCTTTTTTTCTTTGCTTTGTCGTTTATTTCTTAGAATTAAAAAATAATTTAATTTATATATATATATTATTTAATTATCATATGATAATGTAATTTAGTTAATTCATGTATTTAATATGTAAAGTAATATATATTTGATCTGATTATGTTTTTATATTAGAAATCCATGTTACAAGTCTTCTGGTAATAAATCTATTGAAGTAGCACAAACATCCATAAGAGTCTAAATTACCTAAATTACCATCACTATTGTCTTGTCTCTGTTTCCATCTCCATTGGCAGATCTATAGTAATCTAATGATAAAAATTAGATAGTCAGGGAACGTTTTTCATAATAAAGTACAATAAAATGTGCTCATCTTTGTTGTTTACCTGCTGCTTGAAGGCATCAGACGACTTATTCATTCCTGTTTCCACTTGTGCACAGACCACACGGGGCATTATGTGCTTTGAGTTGGACGCGTCACGCTGTTTTTTACTGAAATATTCATGCACTAAAGGTCTCTCGACAAGCTCATGCTATTTGACCCCATTTTAAGCCTCCTTACTAACATGCATGCCATTGTTTTCCTTACGCCTCAGCATGCCTCTTTGCTGTTTACAGTCTCTTTTATCCCCTCTTCTGCTCATTTAGATCCATAAAAGCTCCAGTGCAAGAGATTATATGGTATCATCAAGTAAACCATGACTTATTTTACCGGTGCTTGTGGCTCCGACTGTGAGGGGATGAGATGTTACGTAACCTAGATGCATCTGATCCAAATATAGCAGCCATTATGGGGATTAGCTCCGGGTTCGCTTGGCTCGGCTTCACCGAGGCCCATCTTGGGTGTCTTTGCCGCTGGTCGCATGCTGCCCTTGACGACAACACTGTCCTATGTTATCAGGGGAAAGTGATATGGTCCAAAGTGACGTCTTAGCAGGCCATTAGCTTGCACAGACGAGCACGGTGACATCTGTGACTTTGTGGCTGAGGGTGAGCCCTCACAGGGTTGTTGACTCAGGCTTGTTTTACATAGTGAGGACACCGCTTCTTACTATTTCACCTGCACTATCTCACAAAAGTCGTTTAAATACAGAATCATAGTATTGTAGAAATTAAACGTGGATATACTTTAAAGTAGTAGGTATAATATTAGGACTGCTACTATTCTATAGTAGACTTTGCATGCAGTTAAACGTGGATATACTTTAAAGTAGTAGGTATAATATTAGGACTGCTACTATTATATAGTAGACTTTGCATGCAGTTACAATTCCAAGATGTTATTTGGCAATAGTGCACAGGCTACGGTGTGTTGCCTAGCCAGAAAGTAGTATTTGCCATGAAGCTGAATGTGCCAGTCTAGTTTTATGCTGAGTCCTACAGTCAGGGGCGGATTAAGAAATTTTGGCCCCCTGGGCCTGACATGGTCTTGGCCCCTCAACCCCCCGCGCGTGTGGGCGCACACACACGCACGCACTATGCAAGAAATACTGTATACTGTGAACAGACATGCACACTGTACTGTACAGAAGAGTGCACATACTGCACACACACTATTAGGTATACCACACAGACACTGACAAGCACAGGTTTCACACAGACACAGGGGGAGGGGATAAATGGCCTAAAAATAAACATTTTTGAAAATGATTACGCCCACTTCAGTGATGGTGCATTGGGTCATTTGAGAGATATTATGTATTGGAAGTTGGTAGCTATCATGAAATAAACCCCCCAACCCACCCAAAAAACTAAATCGGACATGATTTTTGCCCCCTTTTCCTCCCTTCTATCATTAAAAATAAAATAATATCTTAGGAAAACACATTGGCATAACGGCAGCTGTGCAGCAAATTGAGGCTCAAAGTCTGTATCTATTTGTGGTTAAGCTTGAGGAGAAGGAGAAAGGTAAAATGATAACATGCATCGGAGAGCACCACAAAGAAAGGTGTAGGCCAGTTCATGGTACAAGGGCTGCATGCAGGTCAAGATAGCCCATTTCCAAGAATGCTATAGTGGCTGGACAGGCACTGGACATGTCCTGAACTCAGTGTCAGACGTGGCTGCCGAATACTTGGATGAAGTGAAGCAGCTGACAGATCTCATGCTGCCCCATCTGAAGACTGTCCTGGCCAGGCAGAGGATGGATGAGGAGACCTTCCCAATGGACCCTGTCAGTGAACAGGCTAGTAACATTGATGGCACCCCTGTGCACAACATTGGGATGGAGAGACAATGTGGCAAGGTGGACTACAAACTGAAGAAGTTGGGCACACTGAACGCAGTCAATAGGTCAATAATTTTACAGAAGAGCCAGGAGCTTCAGAGGTTTCAAGGCAGCAGCACAAGCAAAAAGGGAGGTTGAACTCAACTGGAGTAAATTCATGAAGGCAAAATTCGAGAGTAGGGCAGATGAGAAACAAGAGATGGCTCAAAGAAAGGAGAGTAAGAGACTAGACATGCTGGACACACTGAAATCTTTTGATGGCCCCTTCACGATAGTGGGGAAGTTGAAAAGTTCCTTGTGGATGAAAGTCTGCACAAGAATGCAAAGCTGCAGAGAATGAAGCTTGAGGTTCAGTTTGCCAGAGAAAGCACCAAGCTTCTGCCTAAAGTCAATCCTATCTTCACAATCCAGGTGACACTTCCCAGAAATGGCAAAAGTGCAATTCTCCAAGTCATAATGGATACTTAGAATTTTATGGTGGTGGTAAGTATTCATGAAAACAGGTAGCCTAACATTAGTGAATGGGTGAATTCTGGAAATAACCTAAAAATCTTACACAGTGCACCTTTAAGCAAGGGGTTTCTTTCGTGCTTTCAATTTTGCAAAATCATCCACCACATCATTGAAGTCCAACTCTCTTGTCAGCTCACTCTCAATTGCCATTAGAGATAACGCATTTAATCTTTTCTGAGTCATTCTTGTGCGCAGCTCATTTTTTACTCTTGACAAAAGAGAGAATGAGCGTTCTCCCTCACAGTTACTGACCGGTAGAGTGAGAAAAATCTGTAGCGCAATGTATGTATTAGGAAACGTAGGCTGTAGTCCAAAATGTATTATTGTTTTGAGCAGTCCTGAAGGGGTCCTCTCCTCATCAGTGTTGTTGAGCTGTATAAAAGATTTGAACTGTATAAGCTCCTGTCCAAGACTTTCATTGAGGTCAGATGGGTATGATTCAGTGAGAATCTTGGCCTTGTGAAGGACTGAAGCATTGGACTCTGTATCCAAAGAGAAAAGGACACTGAACAAATTGTTCAGATGTTTGTAGGCCTCCAGACGGTGATTAAGGCTTGAACTCAGTTGATCAATAGAGGCAATAAATGTCTCTATTTGAAACAGTTGCCTTCCCTCAAGCACAACATCTGGGGATGCTGATTCATCAGCAAACTTTTTACGTTTCCTCGTCCGTTCAGCCCTGTAAGATGGGGTGCCACCCAACATGTTTAAGGCTTTCTGCTCAAAATGATCAAATAGATCTCTTTGGGAGAGAACAAAGGTGCGCAGAGATTCCAGCAATCTAACTGCTGTACCAAGGTCCATGTCTGCTTTTTGAAGTTGCAGACTTGTGGCCTGAAATCTGGACAGAACAGTGTCCCAAAAGCCTGCCATGAAGGCCATCTCAAGTGAATCCAGCTTCCGCACTAGACTGTCAGCTTCAGTTCGTGTGTCTCGTTTCTCTGTGTCATCAGTGGAAATAACCTGTAGTGCTGCTTTTATTTTACTGTAGTTCTGCCACAGTGCTTTGGTAGATTCTGCACGGCAACTCCAACGCGTGTTGGATAAAGCTTTAAGTGTGAGATCTATGTTGGAATTGCCAAATACCCTGTCCCATCGGTGTGTGGATGCAGTTGTGAAGTTGTAAATAGACTGAATCAAGTCAAAATACTTAGAGACTTCATTTCCACATCTGTCAATGCTGTTGACTCCCACCAAATTCAAAGAGTGAGCTGCACATGGAATATAGTGTATTAATGGGTTGCTTTTCTTTAAGTGAGCCTGCAACCCATTATACCTCCCTGACATGTTGCTGGCATTATCATAAGCCTGCCCCCTGCAATTTGACAGCTCTAACCCTAGATTTTCCAACACAGACATGACACAGTTAGCCAAACTTTCACCTGTATGGCTAGTAATGGGCTCAAAACCCACAAAGCGTTCAACAACACTGCCCTCTTTGCTAACAAAACGGAATATGAATGTCAATTGGTCCACATGAGATAAATCTGGGGTTGAATCCACAATGATAGAGTAGTATTTGCTTGCTTGCAGTTCATCTGCTATAGCCTGTTTGGTTTTTGCACCCATCAATTCAATGAATTCCTCACAAATGGTGGAGGACAGATATGAGGTATTACCTCGACCCATCTGCCCAAACTTTCTGATGTGATCCTTTAGAAAGGGATCAAATTCAGCCAGGACATCCAGAATACCAAGGTAGTTCCCATTGAGAGGAGACCCTAACGATTCATTTTTACCCCTAAATGCAAGGCCCCTTTCTGCAAGGAATTTAATGACTGCAACAACTCTTTGTAACACCTGCCTCCAATAGCTGCTCTCTGCCTGAAACTGTTTGAACAGGTCTGCATCAACTGTGGCACCTTTGGCGCGGTTCAAGACTGCTTGCATGCAGGTTATGTGCTCAGCACTTCGCTCATGTTCACCAAATCTTTCTGAGTGTTTCCAATCACAATAGCCTGTCACAAAAGAATGCGTTTTTGGGGAAAACAGTTTGCATGCAAAGCAGTAAACATTACCAGTAGAGGGAGAGTACATCAGCCACTCTCTTTGTACTCGTTGTCCATTGGGCAAGTGTGAAGTAAAATGTTCATTGTTTAGGCATCGGGTTTTGCCTCCTAGCCCACTGTTCCTCACAGAAGCTGGATAATGGCTGTGACGGTTGTGAAATGATTTTGCACCTCTTTGAATAAGAACTTCCTTCATTGACTCAGTGAGGGTCTCAGCCCATTTAGCGGGATCACTAGGTAGAGTTGTCACTGTAGATGGTGTTGAAGAAAGATTCAGCTCATTTTCTATGCTGTCCAGAGGTGCAGTGACCTCACATTCATCCGAGCAACTGGCTACTGCTGAATTGGTTGAATCATAAGCATCAGAAGCATTTGGTTCAGTGTCTACACTTGTAGTGGTCTCAGGATCTTGGGAGCTACATGCTAGCTCAGGTGCATTGCTAACCTTAGCTGAATTTGCAGTAGCATTTATAGAATTGCTTTCAGCAGATGTCTTTGTACTGAAGAAGCTGGAGATATTTGGAACACTCTCAAGTAAAACTGATTCCTTTTTTTTCTTTTCTTGCTGAATTTTTTTTCTAGCTCCTCCACTTAAACGTTTATGATCCATATTTCCCTTCTTTCTTTGCACATTGGCTCTTTGCCTATCACAACAGATAAACCAACTATGTGTGTGTGTGTGTGTGTGTGTGTGTGTGTGTGTGTGTGTGTGTGTGTGTGTGTGTGTGTGTGTGTGTGTGTGTGTGTGTGTGTGTGTGTGTGTGTGTGTGTGTGTGTGTGTGTGTGTGTGTGTGTGTGTGTGTGTGAGTTTGTTTGTGTGTTTATGATCGGTGCTGCTTCCTTCAAGTGTGTGAGGTGATTTAGAAAACTAGCAACCCAGCATCAACACTCCAAAGCAGAGAATAACAGCTTACTAGCATAGACCATTGAGAGCAGAGAATCAACTGATTCGTCTGATAGACAGCAGGAGAGCAGAGTGGTCAGTGATGATCGAATCAAGAAAATGTCTAAATGGCAAGGGAACAGACTGATTTGTACTGAGGAGAAAGAGAGAGAGAGCCAATTACAGTGAAATATATTCCAAAAGAGCCAAGTGACTAGCTGAAGGCAGGGACAAATGCCTTGGAGTGACCAACAAGAGTGCAAAGTACCAAATGGCAAAATGTGGAAAGACCAACAGGCAGATCTGCTTTTACCTCTTATCTTCACAACCAAAAAGTTGCTAAATGATGTTTTCAGTCGCTAGCCAGGTATGGCCAAAAGACGCGAAATCTAGCGGCAAAGTCGGTCAATCACACTGACAGTGAAACAAATATTTTGAAAAGATAATAATTGTACACCTTTGTGCACTTTAGTCTTCTATCTAAATATTTTCACAAAGGACACCAAGGCAGCTTGCTAGCTATGATGGGAGCAACAATGTCTGATAGACAGCAGGAGAGCAGAGTGGTCAGTGATGATCCAATCAAGAAAATGTCTAAATGGCAAGGGAACAGACTGATTTGTACTGAGGAGAAAGAGAGAGCCAAGTACAGTTAAATATATTCCAGAGCCAAGTGACTAACTGAAGGCAAAGACAACAGCCAGATACCTTAGCAGAGACCAACAAGAATTCAAAGTACCTAATAGCAAGATGGCGAGACCAACACAATAAATTGTATTAGGATTTAATTTATTAACGTTAATATTAACAGCCAAAAAGTTGCTGAATAATGTTTGTAGTCGCTAGCCAGGTATGCCCAAAACAAGAGTCGCTAAACCTAGCAGCAAAGTTGCTTAATTGCAACACACTCTAGGATTCAGGGGAATTAAGGATAATAAAGATATTAATTGTACAACTTTTTGTACTTTTTTTCTAGTTTTTTGAGTCGCCAGCCATGTATGGCCAAAAGTCGCTAATTGAATGCCAACGTTGCTTAATCGCCAACACACTGGGACTCACTGAAGGACTGACTGAATAAAAAAGATAATTAAGATAATTGTGTACTTTTCTCTTCTGATATTTTCTCTAAGGACCCCAAGCTATCTGCAAGCAGCAATAATGTCTGACAGACAGGAGAGCAGAGTGGTCAGTGATGAATGGCAAGGGAACAGGCTGATTTGTACTGAGGAGAAAGAGAGAGAGAGAGCCAATTACAGTGAAATATATTCCAAAAGAGCCAAGTGACTAGCTGAAGGCAGGGACAAATGCCTTGGAGTGACCAAGAAGAGTGCAAAGTACCAAATGGCAAAATGTGGGAAGACCAACAGGAAGATCTGCTTTTACCACTTATCTTCACAACCAAAAAGTCGCTAAATGATGTTTTTAGTCGCTAGCCAGGTATGGCCAAAAGACGCGAAATCTAGCGGCAAAGTCGGTCAATCACACAGTGAAACAAATAATTTTAAAAAGATAGTAATCGTACAATGTCTTGTACTTTTGTCTTCTTTCTTAATATTTCTCAAAGGACACCAAAATGTCGCTATCTGCAGGCAGCTTGCTAGCTATGATGGCAGCAACAATGTACCTTAGAGTGACTGACCAACAAGAGCTCAAAGTACCTAATGGCAAAATGTGGAGAGACAGACACAATAAATTGCATTAAGATGAAGAGAACTGTTGCTATTATTAATCTTAACATCAACCAGAAAGTCGCTAAATGTCACCAGCCAGGTATGGCCAAAAGTCGCTTAATTGGCCACACACAGTAACAGAGAAACTAACAAAAAAAAGATCATAAAGATAATAGTTGTACAACTGTGTGTACTTTTGTCTTCTTTCTAAATATTTTCCCAAAGGACACCAAAATGTTGCTATCTGCAGGCGGGAGCGTGCCTATGTTCCCCGGGTCCTATGTTCCCCGGGTCCTATGTTCCCCGGTTGTTCCTGGGTCTTTGTATGCGACCGGGGAACTTAGGACCCTTTTTCTAAAAAAGGGTCCTATGTTCCCTGCATTGTATCTGGCGAAATTGCGAAATTGTGCCCTGACCAAAACCATCCCTAAACCTAACCTGTCACAGGGCGTTGTGGAGCACTTTTTTTTGGCGAAATTGTGCCCTGACCAAAACTATCCCTAAACCTAACCTGTCACAGGGCGTTGTGGAGCACTTTTTTGGCGAAATTGTGCCCTGACCAAAACCATCCCTAAACCTAACCTGTCACAGGGCGTTGTGGAGCACTTTTTTTTGGCGAAATTGTGCCCTGACCAAAACTATCCCTAAACCTAACCTGTCACAGGGCGTTGTGGAGCACTTTTTTGGCGAAATTGTGCCCTGACCAAAACCATCCCTAAACCTAACCTGTCACAGGGCGTGCGGCAGCAGATAGAGCAACTCAAACGCGAACTTCCTTCCTTCGACAACTTAAACGCGTCTCTGTCATGCGTGTCTGCGTGCGTCTTACTTAGTCGCGCATTGGAAGCAGCGGGGAACATAGAACCCTTTTCTGGAAAAAGTGTTGTATGTTCCCCGCAGCGGGGAACATAGAACCCTTTTTTTTAAAAAGGGTCCTTAGTTCCCCGGTAGAGGGGAACATAGGACCCGGGTAACATAGGGACGGGGAACATAGGGATGACCCGCTGCAGGCAGCTTGCTAGCTATGATGGCAGCAACGATGTCTGCCAGACAGGAGAGAGTGGTCAGTGACGATCGAATCGAGAAAATGACAAAATGGGTCAAAGACCAAAAAGTTATTAACTGACAGCAGTGACAAATGTCAGACTGTAAACTTTCTCGAAAGAAAAGGACAAAATGGGAAGATGCTGATAATAACAGCAAAATGGAAAATATAAGAATTTCCAAGTAATGCTCAACTCAAGTGTGTGTGTGTGTGTGTGTGTGCGCGCGTTAAACTTCTTGTTGAATGATTTCAAATTATCTCTGAGTCTGAACTGAGGGAAAGGAAACCAAATTTTGAGCAGTCTCTCACGAGTTCAAAATACCAAATGAGGAGATTCTAAAAGAACAGACCGGTTTATGAAAGACTTGATGGGGGAGGGGCACAGCTAAGAATACTTGAGTGAGATTCTGTGATCCAAATTCGAGATAGAGCTTTTTGATAATGATAATTTGTCAGAGTAAGGTTGTGTAATCAAAATTTGAGAATGAGCTTTGTCAATCAATCAAGAATATTTGCATTAAGTTCTGTGATCAAAATTCAGAAACAACCTTTAATAATTGATAAAGAATATGTGAGTGAGGTTGTGTGATCCATCCAATTTGAGAATTAGCTTTGATAATAATGATTGAGAGCCTCTGGCCCTCTGTGGATCATGGCCGCGGGGCCAATTTTGCCTGGCCCCTTGGGGCCTCTGTGGGTCGTGGCCGCGGGGCCAAGTTGGCCTGGCCCCTTGGGGCCTCTGACCCTCTATGGATCGGGGCCAAGTTGGCCTGACCCCTCGGGGCCTCTGGCCCTCTATGGATCATGGCCGCGGGGCCAAGTTGGCCTGACCCCTTAGGACCTCAGGCCCTCTGTGGGTCGCGGCCGCGGGGCCAAGTTGACCTGGCCCCTTGGGGCCTCTTACCCTCTATGGATCGTGGCCGCGGGGCCAAGTTGACCTGGCCCCTTGGGGCCTCTGGCCTTCTGTGGCTCGCGGCCGCGGGGCCAAGTTGGCCTGGCCCTTTGGGGCCTCTGGCCTTCTGTGGGTCGTGGCCGCGGGGCCAAGTTGGCCTGGCCCCTTGGGGCCTCTGACCGTCTATGGATCGTGGCCGTGGGGCCAAGTTGACCTGGCCCCCTGGGGCCTCTGACCCTCTATGGATCGTGGCCGCGGGGCCAAGTTGGCCTGGCCCCTTGGGGCCTCTGACCGTCTATGGATCATGGCCGCGGGGCCATGTTGGCCTGGCCCCTTGGGGCCTCTGGCCCTCTGTGGGTCGCGGCCGCGGGGCCAAGTTGACCTGGCCCCTTGGGGCCTCTTACCCTCTATGGATCATGGCCGCGGGGCCAAGTTGGCCTGGCCCCTTGGGGCTTAAGATTATTATTTTTGCAAAAGTAGTTTTGCTTGGGTCGCGGCCGCGGGGCCAAGTTGGCCTGGCCCCTTGGGGCCTCTGGCCCCCTGGGCCTGGGCCCGGTAGGCCCGGTCATTAATCCACCTATGCCTACAGTTGTGAAAGGTACTCCTCCCTAGCCACATGGCAGTTTTCCACCATGACTACCATGATAAAATGCCTTGCAGTAGAGCAGTGTCAGGTTCAAACACTGATGACATCTATTAAACAAGACAAGAAGCAAATAATTCAACAGAGACATAATTAAATTTGGCTCAATTTGAGGAGAGACGCTTGGACATCTGTACCCTTGTACAGTGTCATTACGCTCTGCCAAAAGATTGCACGCCTCCTTTTTTTATTTGGACCTTCCCTGACCACATGGCAAAAGCTGTTTCTAAGGGACGAGGGTCGTAAAGAGTTCACAGAAAAGGTCGTAAACAGTTCACAGAAAAGGTCGGTTCAAAAAAGAGGTTGTAAAAGAGTTCAAAAAGAGGTTCGTAAAACAGTTCAAAAAGGAGGTTCAAAAAGAGGTCGCCTGGAACTTGGGCAGATCCTGCCTTCTCTCCGCTTTGTAGTCCTTGGGTTAAAACAATATCTTTCTGTTGATTACAATACATGAAAGAAAACAGAACACCTTCATGTTGCTTCCCCCTTTTCACAGTGGAGTTTTACAAGCATTCTTCTTGGTAGGTTCAAAGACAGGTTTTGGTCTTTTCGCTGGGAACTCATTTCAACACAAGGTTTTTGTGATAACTTAAATAAAATTATTCTAACAAGCAGTGATTATCAAACTGCAGTGCATGTATCATTAGTTGTACGCGGGCTCCATCCAGTCGTACACCAAATAATTAATTGATTAAAGTACAGTGTTTTATTTTTTCACTGTGTGTAATTGGCCAAAAATATAAAATAGAACCTCTGGCTTGTTTTTAACGAATACTTAGGCCTACTGCGCTACTGTTTTTTAAATGTTGGTCATAAGGGCGGTACTTGGAGAGCCATGTTTTTTCTGAGGTGGCACTTGGTGGAAAAGGTTTGAGAGCCACTGCTCGAGAGGATGAAGATAATGGAGTTGCCAAGTATGTTTCCATGCCTGAACCCAATTGTGCACCTGAAGCATCCTCAAACCGAAGGTGGAAGAGTGAAAGACTTTTAATATCCACCAACTAGACCGGTGATGTCATCATGGAGGCGTGTTACAGGATTCCTGTAACAACCTGTTCAGCTCTGGTGAACTTCCAAGTCCAAGAGGATCAAGGCACTGCTAGATAATAATGGTGCTTGCACTAAATCAAAAAGTACCAATGATTGTCACACACACACACAAGGTGTGGCGAAATTATTCTCTGCATTTGACCTATAGTCACACTTTGGATGTACTCACTTGTGTCGAGTCATTTTAAGAGGATAGTAGCGCATAACTGCTACACAAGCTGTACATTGACTACTCTAAATGATATCCAATTTTTATTTCTATAGTACTGTTGTTTGAATGTGAGAGGAGTACTTATATTCAGAGTTCAAAACAATTCACTTGGCCTCACTTTACTCAGCGGAGCGTTAAATAGCAGGGATGATGCTACTCCTGCATGTTGAGTAGGATGTGTTGGTAAGATGGTGCTGAACAGAAGGTGGTGGAACTCCGTCTTTTCACCAATTGTTCTCATGACTCGCATAAAGCCAGTGTTTCTCAAATACTGGGATGTCGCGATGAGATGTTATTTGTGTCTACACTCTGGTATTCATGTTAGAACGATATACAAGCCTGCAGCTAGGTGGCAGCAGTGCTCACTCAGTCTAATCAACAGGCTCCCTGTTCTACACAGTAGTAGTAGTAAGTACACAGGACAAGGACTTCCCTTGTTTTGGGTTTTGTAGATCAGGCCCATTTTTTCTAAGCTTTCGCGGTCCACATAAAACGATGTGACGGACCAGATCTGGCCCCCAGACACCTGCGCTATAGAGGGTACAACAGGGTGCAAAAATGATCATGCTTTTATAATAGAAGATTAACTATTCTTTTTCAGTTGACCTCCGTGGTACTCGCCACCTCCTCACTCCCCAGCATTCTTTACCTGGGATTCCCGTGGCCTTGAAACAGTCCATTGACCTGCGAACATCCATGGACGGGAAGTACAAGGAAATCGCTGAGGTCAGTTGTTGTTGTCATCGTTATCAACGTTTGCTGTGTTTTGTTCAATGTGTGTGTGTGTGTGTGTCCTTGTGAAGGAGCTGTTCTCACGAAGCCTGGCAGATAGTGAGATGCGCAGCGCTCCTTATGAGTTCCCAGAGGACAGCCCTATAGAAAAACTGGAGGAGAGACGCCAGCGTCTGGAGAGACAGATTAGCCAGGACGTCAAGTATGTGAGATTTGATTAACAAAATAACCTTCAAGAACTTCTTTCAAATGTTGTTTTCTTTCTTCAGGAGTACTTTTACTTTAGTTTTATGTACACCACTATAGCCAAACATAAATAAAAAAATATAAAAACTCAAAAACAATTGAACCTCTAAAGTCAAACATTTATATATAAAAAGAATGCCTCAAACGCCAAAAAAATATATATATATTTTCTGTTATTTCGCAATTGTATGATATAAGCAACGCTGTTAAATATCAGTTACTTACACAAACTGACTGATTGATTATACAAATAACATACAGTAATTAATCTGTCTTTATGCTTATATGACAGTTAGGAAAAACATGGCTTTTATAGTTCATACATTAGACTTAGACTTAGGCAAACTTTATTGATCCACAATGGAAATTGTTCCACACAGTAGCTCAGTTACAAAGGATGGAAAGTTAAGTTAAAGTTAAAGTTAAAGTACCAATGATTGTCACACACACACTAGGTGTGGTGAAATTTGTCCTCTGCATTTGACCCATCCCCTTTGATCACCCCCTGGGAGGTGAGGGGAGCAGTGGGCAGCAGCGGTGCCGCGCCCAGGAATCATTTTTGGTGATTTAACCCCCAATTCCAACCCTTAATGCTGAGTGCCAAGCAGGGAGGTAATGGGTCCCATTTTTATAGTCTTTGGTATGACTTGGCCGGGGTTTGAACTCACAACCTACCGATTTCAGGGCGGACACTCTAACCACTAGGCCACTGGGTAAGGATGGAAAGGATAATTGCAGGTATAAGAATAGACTAAAAATGTACCAGAGTAGCAATATAAAATATAACATATATGTAATATTTACATATTATATATACAATATATACTGATATATTATATTATTATATTATATTATATTATATTTTTATATAATATATACAATATACATGTTTTGTGTTTGACTCTGGAAACAATTCGACTTACATTATTTCCTGTTGGAAATATAACAAAAAATTGGGATGCACAATAAAATCGATTCACGAATCCCGATTTATATTCATCCCAACTCTAAATCGATTCATAATAATACATTTTATTAAAATATAATTTGTAGGTCATCTCCTTACAACCAGAAGGAGCTTTTTTAAACTTGAACCTGTTTTGAAAAAGTTGCATTGTAATTATTATACTAAATAATACATTGCGAGAATAGGTTTGAATCGATAATTGTGTTGAATCAAGAACTGATTGTAAAGGGGAGAAAAGGGAAAAAATGGATATAGAAAAAAGGGAAGAAAACATTTTTTAAAAGGGGGGAGGGGGTGGAGATTTGGTTCCAAAAGATTTACACCCATTAAAAAAAAGTGTTGTCAAATAATTTATTTTTTCAATCAGATTAATCACACTTGTAAATTTGAATTCACCCTGATTAATCACAGGCTATTTATTACTAGCTTGCATAATTTCAAATTAACTAAAAAAAAGTATTTGGACACAAATGCAATTGTATTGCCAGAATCATCATACAGGAACATTTTTGTTAATGTTTTACATCATTTATTTGCTCAAAACTTGCTAACACTTTGATCTAAAGTCCAGTCAGGGAGTATTTTGAAGTGAAATTTGCCAGCGAGAACACCAGTGAGAGTTTTCTCACCCTTTACCGGGGGTCAGCAACCTGCTCTTTAGAGCCACCCTAGTGGCTCCCTAGAGCATTTTAAAAAAAGGATTGAAAATGGAAAAAGATGGGGGCAATTTTTTTTGTTTGTTTTAGTATGTTTTTTGTTTGAGGACAAACATGACACAAACCTTCCCAGTTGCCCACTGTTTAATATGTATGTGTGTATGCTTCACCGATGAGAGTATTTGGTGAACATCGTTTTGTCCTATTGATTTTGGCGGTTTGTTTACATGTAAAATCTCCAACTCTTTCTTTGTCTCATTTTGTCCACCAAACGTTGTATACTGTGCGTGAATGCACAAAGGCGCCCTTTGTGGATGTTAATGACTTGTTGGAGTGCTAATCAGGCATATTTGGTCAGTTCGTGACTGCAAGCTAATCAATGCTAACATGCTATTTAGGCTATCTGTATGTACATATTGCATCATTATGCCTCATTTGTAAGTATATTTGAGCTCATTTAATTTCCTTTGCTTTTATTGTCTTTGTATATAATTTTGTTTTGCATGTCTCATGACCACATTATCTGTATGTAATATTGGCTGCATTTCAGATAGTAGTTTGTGTGCCATGTTGCTCCAGACCACAGCAACCATTACCTAGCTTGCCAAAGATTTTAATAAATCTATTAAAAGAAGACAGCCTTAACTTGGACACACACATCTATACCTTTGGCCATTAAAAGCCAATCATTTACAAGAGTTATATCACCTTCTGAGTAGCCTCTGATTTACTAATGGTTTCTAATGTTGTAAAAATGTGTAGAATAAATAATACATTTCAACATTTCTGTCAACGAAGATTTGCTTCAGCCTGCGACACATAATCATTTTGATAGTAGGCTATTATAGCTAATATAGACACTTACATCATGTGTTGACTTCATTGCAAGACTTATATACGGCTTTTCATTTTTTGCGGCTCTAGACAGATTTGTTTTTTTGTATTTTTGGTCCAATATGGCTCTTTCAACGCTTTGGGTTGCCGAACCCTGCTCTATACCATCCACTATTGCGCAATTAATCTACCTATTTTCATAATTAATGCTCATGAATTAGATCCTATTTTGACAGCCCTGATTAAAATGTATTTTTAAATGTATTGCCTTCGACTTTTGAGGGTTCACATAATAAAAAATATATGTCAGTGCATCGGTAACCGCAGGAGCACTTGTTTTGTTGACCTTCATAGCTGTACAGGCTGAAACAGCACTATAATATAAAATGTGGTGCTTATATGTAGCTTGAAAAGTCAACCAAATGGCATCTCGGTGTGATGAAAGAACGAAACACAATATTGTTCAATGAGTCCCTCCCTCCTACGTGTGTTTTTGTGAGGATGATCAATGCTGACCAATGTGAGCTCAGCTTGTCTGTCCACAGATTTGAACCAGACATTTTGCTGCGAGCCAAACAGGAGTTTATGAAAACCGACAGCGCAGCTGATCTTGAGTGAGTGCCTCCACACTTACACACACATGCTGGTCTCTCATAACAAGCCACTCAGTTACCCTCAAACGGCAGAAGAGAACATTGAAAAAGCGATGAATCTTCTGTCAGATACATGAAGGAGCAAAGCCAAGCGCTGGACCTGCTGGAGAGAGAGCTGCCCCCGGAGAGAGAGTACCAGCGAGTCAGCATCTCTGGAGAGGAGAAATGTGGGGTAAGACTCGTGCTTATTATGCGTAGCATCTGAAATGGAGAAAACACTTTTTTCATTGTTTGTCGCTCCTCAATCCAGGTTCCATTCACTGACCTGCTGGATGCAGCAAAGTGTGTGGTGAAGGCACTCTTCATAAGACAGAAGTACATGGGCCTTTCTATGCAGAGCTTCTGCACGACCACTGCTAGATACCTGCAGGAGCTGAGCGACCGACCCCTTGACCTAAACATCTATGAGGAGGACATCCAAGAGGCGGCAGAGGCCACCTTCACTACAGGTACATTACTCACCACAAACATGCTGGTCAAATATCCTCCCAATCGGGGGTCTTCAACGTTGTCCAGGCCAAGAACCCCCAAATTGATGGCGCAACGGAGCGTGTGTTTTACATTAAAAAAAACATTTCATCAAGGGATTTTGTTGTTGTGCAATAAATAATAGCAGTAGTGCTGCTAATAGCTAACTGGCAAATAGGGTGCTAATCACTAGCTGGGAATTGGTGTACTAATCGCTAGATGGCAACTAATGCGTTAATCGCTAGCTGGCAAATAGTTCACAAATCGCTAACTGGCAACTACAGTGATAATCGTCAACTGGCAACTCCAGCGCTAATCGCTGGCTGGCAGTACAGCACTGATTAGTTGCTATATTATATGTAGAGATGTCCCATAATATCGGGCTGCCGATATTATCGGGCTGCCGATATTATCGGCCGATAAATGCTTTAAAATGTAATATCGGAAATTATCGGTATCGTTTTTTTTATTATCAGTATCGTTTTTTGTTTTGTTTTTATTAAATCAACATAAAAAACACAAGATACACTTACAATTAGTGCACCAACCCAAAAAAACTCCCTGCCCCATTCACACTCATTTACACTCATTCACACAAAAGGGTTGTTTCTTTGTGTTATTAATATTCTGGTTCCTACATTATATATCAATATATATCAATACAGTCTGCAAGGGATACAGTCCGTAAGCACACATGGTTGTGCGTGCTGCTAGTCCACTAATAGTACTAACCTTTAACAGTTAATTTTACTCATTTTCATTAATTACTAGTTTCTATGTAAGTGTTTTTATATTGTTTTACTTTCTTTTTTATTCAAGAAAATGTTCTTAATTTATTTATCTTATCTTATTTTATTAATATTTTTTTAAAAAAGGACCTTATCTTCACCGTACCTGGTTGTCCAAATTAGGCATAATAATGTGTTAATTCCACGACTGTATATATCAGCAGTGTTGGGTTAGTTCAGGGGTCACCAACGCGGCGCCCGCGGGCACCAGTCGCCCGTAAGGACCAGACGAGTCGCCCGCGGGCCTGTTCTAAAAAAAAAAAAAAAAAAAAAAAAATTTTTTTTTAAATTTAAAAAAATAATTATTATTATTATTATTTATTTATTTTTTTTAATTAAATCTACATAGAGAAAACACAAGATACACTTTCAATCAGTGCATCAACCCAAACAACCTCCCCCATGCACACTCATCCACACCCACTCACACAAAAGGGGTTATTTCTTTCTGCTACCAATATTCTGGTTCCCACAACATAGACAACACATCTGCAAGGGACACAGTCCCTGAAGCACACATGATTGTATAGGCTGCTGGTCCACTAACATTTTCATTAATTACTATTTTTAATGTAATTATTTTTATATTGTTTTACTTTGTTTTTTATCCAAGAAAATGTTTTTTATTTATTTATCTTATTTTATTTTATTTTTTTAAAAAGGGCCTTATCTTCAACAAACCAGGTTGTCAATGAAATTAGATTTGTTTAAAGGGTTTTTTAAACCAGGCCCAGTCCAGATAATGTCCAAGTCGGACTCAGCAACACACACCTTCATTCATGTACACAGAAAAAAATTAGGGAACACAACAGATTGCATATAATTTATAAACAAAATTACATTTTCAAAATAAGCATTTATGTACATTCCAGATTATGTCCAGGTCACTCAAATTAGGAAACACAACAACAGATATCATATAATCTATAAACATAATTATACTTTCAAAATAAGCCTTTGAGGACTTCTCATCTTTTTTTAAATGTTTTTTGGCATCATTATCGTTTTCAACCATGTAACTTTCTAAAGTTAGAAAATACTGAATAAATGTTTTAAAGAAAGTAATACTAAGTGAATATCTGTTTTTGGCCTTAAAAATAAACATTTTACAGAGTACTATAATTAAATTGACTAAATCATGATTGTCAATGAACTCTCCTAAAATAACAGAAACCACATCAAGCTTCATAAACAAACCAATCCTTAAACACATTTTTTCAACTTCCACCCAAAACAAAGACACAATATGACAATACCAAAACAAATGCAGGGTGGATTCAGGCTCCTGACAACAAAATCGGCAATCATCTGACTCTGTCATATTCCATAATTTTAACATTTTCCCTGTGGGTAAGAAGTTATAAATAATTTTAATTTGAAAATAACGATTTTGCACATCAATAGTGGTTTTATAGATTAGTTTGAATATGGCATCCCATGGCAACGGGCAGTCAAAAAAGTCCTCCCATTTTCCATTTGTGTTGTATGAGGCAGCCTTCAAAGATTTCTTTATTAAATAAAAATTATATATTTTTCTATTTATTTTAGTTCCTTTTTGCCAACTAGAATTTCTTATTAGAGGTTTACAAACTAATAATTTAGTAGTTCCATAATTAATTATTTGTTTCCATCTTTTCCCAATTACTCCAGTTAGTTGATAAAATGAAAAGCTTGAGCAAGCATCACCATACATAGCTCTAAATTCATCATACTTCATAATTTTACCATTCTCATTGATAATATCATTGACAAAAATGATTCCTCTTTCAAACATATTTTTCCAAAAGAAAGGCTTTCCATCTATTACAATATTAGAGTTCATCCATATTAACTGCTGCAAAATATCGTCTCTTTTTTCTGGCACATAAAAATTGAAAACACCACTATGAGTGGATTGTTTCCTTTATGAACCCCGCCATGTTTCCCAGCAGACTCTCTGGGAGGGGATCACTTGTAAAAAAGGATACAATTTCTTTTGATACAGTACATGTTTTTTGTCCAACAGGACATTTGTGTACCACTCAATGTTTAAATACATCTTTGGAACAATTGATGCTTTTAAAGACAGACACATAGCTTCAAGGTTGAGAAGTTTCAGGCCCCCATATTCATACTCTTTGTACAAAACCTTTCTTTTAATCTTTTCTGGTTTGCCGTTCCAGACAAAATCGAAGACCCTCCGCTCATAAATCTTAAAAAAGTTTTGTGATGGAGCTGGTAATGACAAAAACTAATAAATAAATTGAGGAATAATTAACGAGTTGGCAATAGACATTTTACCATACAAGGTTAGGGATTTCCCTTTCCATAATTGCATAATTTTGTCCAGCTTTCTTAGTCGATTATCATAATATACTGAGCCTAGATCTTCCAGATTTTCTGGGACAACAACACCAAGTATGTTAACTGGTCCATCTGTCCACAAAACAGGCACTTTGCATTCCATTCGAAAGGACGTTCCCTTTAGATTTCCGATCCTTAACATTTTACATTTATCATAATTAAGCTTAAAGCCAGATTGCTGTGAAAATATGTCCAAAATATTAAGAAGGTTCCGCAAACAATGAGGAAAAATCTTATCTATGTGAATCAGCCTTTTCTGACATGAACTTCATCAAGAACAAACACAGAACACGCCTCACTGATGCACATCTGCAAGACTCACTCAGAGTTGCCGTGTCAAGTTACACACCAGAGTACAACACATTAGTTAACAGCATGCAATGCCAGGCTTCCCACTAACTGACAAAGAAACAGATAACAGATTTGGTGTCCAGTTCAAAGTGTGACATGATTTAAAAATTTGAGAGTTTACTTTTGTATTTTACATGAGTTATTATTTGTACAAACATGGTGCAAAGTAATTCATGATTTGTTAAAAAATGTTAGTGGCTAGCTAGTTAAAATGGGATATTGTGATTTAACAAGACTGTCTTAGAAGTGATCATTTGAAAATGTTCAATTTGAAAAATGTGCACTTAGAGAAAATATAAAAATAAAGTGTTGCATATTGATATTCATCTGTTTCTATATATATTTATTGTGAGAAATCATTAAGATGATCAGTGTTTCCACAAAGATAAATATCATTAATTATTAATAATAACAGAGTTAAAGGTAAATTGAGCAAATTGGCAACTTCTGGCAATTTATTTAAGTGTGTATCTAACTGGTAGCCCTTCGCACTAATCAGTACCCAAGAAGTAGCCCTTGGTTTCAAAAAGGTTGGTGACCCCTGGGTTAGTTACTGAAAACCAGTAACTAGTTACAATTACTAGTTACTTTATTTCAAAAGTAACTCAGTTACTAACTCAGTTACTTACACCAAAAAGTAATGCGTTACTGTGAAAAGTAACTATTTAGTTACTTCTTTTCCCCCCCCTTTTTTAAGGCTCCCATTAATGCCCTTTTAGCCTTCATTTCAGTACTGTTATTGCACTGGAGAATAATACAATCTGTTGATCAACTTGACATGCATTTGCATCACTGAACTCAGAAAGCAATGTGGTCTACATACAACACACAAAGACAAAGATATGTTTCAAAAGGCCAATTTATTTCAGGCCAGAAAAAATTGACAAAACTATTTTAAGTAGCTGCAACATAATGGCACTTTAACTTTAACTCTAAGTAGATAGGATCTTTGATCCAAGACACAACTTACATTTAACTAAAATGTTATTTTCTTTGTGCTCGACAAAAGAAAAGTATTGAGAATGTCTCCATGTTAAAAAACTCGACTTCTGGCTTCGCCATGATGTCTTGTTAGTTGTTATGAGAGTAGCGTATGTGTGTGTGTGTGTGTGTGGCCCTTTAAGATATGACAGCATGAGAGGTGAGTGACGTCAGTGAGTGAGTGGGCGAGAGAGGTGAGGGAGCGGCGACAGTGAGTGCGTGTAGGTGCTCTAGCTTTTGTTAGACCCGAAGTACGGCTCTGGAGGAACGTCTCCCCTGCGGGGAGGCGTGCTTTCTGTGGGTGGGGGAAAGCACGCCTCTTCTTTTCCACCGGAGCGCTCCAATAAAACACACTCAGATCTTCAGTTTCTAGCCGATACTACATACAAATAACGTAAAATAACGCAGTAACGCATCATGCAGTAATGGTAACTGAGTTACTGTATATAAAAAAATAACGCGTTAGATTACTAGTTACCGCCGAAACTAACGGCGTTACAGTAACGCGTTACTTAGTAACGCGTTAGTCCCAACACTGTATATCAGTATCAGTTGATATCGGTATCGGTTGATATCGGTATCAGTAATTAAAGACTTGGACAATATCGTAATATCGGATATCGGCAAAAAGCCCTAATTACAGTATATGCTAAGATAATTACAATGTAGTTCAGGGGTCCTCAAACTTTTTGACTCGGGGGCCGCATTGGGTTGAAAAAATTTGGCCGGGGACCTGTGGGTGTGTGTGTGCGTGTGTGTGTGTGTGTGTGTGTGTGTGTGTGTGTGTGTGTGTGTGTGTGTGTGTGTGTGTGTGTTCTGGCAATGCTTACTTAATGGGGACATCGCTCTGTTTACACAGTCACCTTTAGGGGACCTCTGATGGTATGGGGACAAAAAAACAGGTCGCCTAAAGGGAAACCTTTATAAATGATAGTCAGATCCATTCTGAAGATGCCTAAGTGATTTTTAAGCTTTGGCCCATAAAACGGGGACGGCGTGGCGAAGTTGGTAGAGTGGCCGTGCCAGCAATCGGAGGGTTGCTGGTTACTGGGGTTCAATCCCCACCTTCTACCGTCCTAGTTACGTCCGTTGTGTCCTTGGGCAAGACACTTCACCCTTGCTCCTGATGGCTGCTGGTTAGCGCCTTGCATGGCAGCTCCCGTCATCAGTGTGTGAATGTGTGTGTGAATGGGTGAATGTGAAAATACTGTCAAAAGCGCTTTGAGTACCTTGAAGGTAGAAAAACGCTATACAAGTATAACCCATTTATTATTTATAAAACATGTTTACTGGTTAAACTTCCTATAAAAGGACAGCTGTAGTGCTGTATTCTGAGGATCATGTCATATTCAATTTGAACTTTTTTTTTTTTAATGGTCCTCAGTAGTCACATACAAATTTGTGTGAATTATGCAAAATTATTTAACAACTGATGATCAAAAACTTGGTCCCCATTTCAAATGATAACCAGTATGTGTGTGTGTGTGTGTGTGTGTGTGTGTGTGTGTGTGTGTGTGTGTGTGTGTGTGTGTGTGTGTGTGTGTGTGTGTGTGTGTGTGTGTGTGTGTGTGTGTGTGTGTGTGTGTGTGTGTGTGTGTAAGAGTACGCACTTTCCGCACGCTGCGGCGCGAGCGCGATGATGTCACATCATCGATGGGAAAATGCATTTTTAGACAATATGATTTGCCCGAGCGGCTAGGAGATCTCGAGAGTAACAAGTGGTAGAAAAAAGATTAGAAAGGACAAATAAAAAATTTTTAAAAACTTGAGACTTCCCGCGGGCCGGATTTTGGACGCTGGCTGGCCGTATACATGTTGCGGTTAATAGTGTTCTATTTTTATTTGTCGTTATTTATACTTTCTGAATAAATGATGTGATAATGTTCATCAGTCAACTTATTGGTGTTAATGTTCAATCTATCAAGATAAAAAAAATAATATCAAAATCAAATTATAGTATGTTATTTAATGTAGTTTGCTCATTTTCCTCGACCGGTGCATTAACATCTTGTTTACTTTTGTTTACATATGCAGCATCATCTACAAATATACAAAGAATTGCTATTGCGACATCTAGTGGACACATTTACACTACCGTTCAAAAGTTCGGGGTCACCCAAACAATTTTGTGGAATAGCTTTCATTTCTAAGAACAAGAATAGACTGTGGAGTTTCAGATGAAAGTTCTCTTTTTCTGGCCATTTTGAGCGTTTAATTGACCCCACAAATGTGATGCTCCAGAAACTCAATCTGCTCAAAGGAAGGTCAGTTTTGTAGCTTCTGTAACGAGCTAAACTGTTTTCAGATGTGTGAACATGATTGCACAAGGGTTTTCTAATCATCAATTAGCCTTCTGAGCCAATGAGCAAACACATTGTACCATTAGAACACTGGAGTGATAGTTGCTGGAAATGGGCCTCTATACACCTATGTAGATATTGCACCAAAAACCAGACATTTGCAGCTAGAATAGTCATTTACCACATTAGCAATGTATAGAGTGTATTTCTTTAAAGTTAAGACTAGTTTAAAGTTATCTTCATTGAAAAGTACAGTGCTTTTCCTTAAAAAATAAGGACATTTCAATGTGACCCCAAACTTTTGAACGGTAGTGTAGAATACCAGTTAATTTCATTCCAAAATTTCGGCTCATTTTTTTACTTAGCAAACTCATCCCGTACGTTTTGACACCCCTGCTTTAAATGATGGCTGTTTTTAAGAACTTACTGTGGAAACGCCTGTCAAAGATCTTATGTATGACCAAAGCACCGCTGTTTTTAAGGACTTACTGCAAAGAAATTGTTTTTATTTTTTTGATTGATTAATGATTGCTAACAGCCACATGCTTCGTCCTAATTAGTCCCGACGAAGAGGAAGGAAAATCAGTCCACATGACAGGTTGCTCCTACACGTTCCACCGCCCATCTGCTTCACACGTCTTGCATGCTGCCTTATGTGCGGCGCCCTTACGCCGACACTTGAGTCCTTCCAAATCTGCCACCCGCCGTGAAATTTTGTACTCCCACAGACCCCACAGTGCACCCACCTGTTTCTGAATCACACCCTTACAAGAACCTGGACCCGGCCAGCATGCCCCCCGACGTGGGCTACGGCTGCAAGATGGTGGACGGCGTCATGCACGTTTACACGTCAAGAGCGACGATGGACAAGTGAGTTTTCGTAGCAAGTTTAGCTTGGGATTTGTTGACTTGATGTGTGATTTGTGCTTACAGTGGGCCCTCGCCACTTTGCGGCCCCTTTGATATCGTCTCAAAGCATTGTGGATTTATAAATTGTGAATATGTATTTCTATTAGGGATGTTTGATAATGGCTTTTTGCCGATATCCGATATTCCGATATTGTCCAACTCTTTAATTACCGATACCGATATCAACCGATACCGATATAAACCGATACTGATGTATAGAGTCGTGGAATTAACACATTATTATGCCTAATTTGGACAACCAGGTATGGTGAAGATAAGGTCATTTTTTAAAATATTAATAAAATAAAATAAGATAAATAAATTAAAAACATTTTCTTGAATAAAAAAGAAAGTAAAACAATATAAAAACAGTTACATAGAAATTAGTAATTAATGAAAATGAGTAAAATTAACTGTTAAAGGTTAGTACTATTAGTGGACCAGCAGCACGCACAATCATGTGTGCTTACGGACTGTATCCCTTGCAGACTGTATTGATATATATTGATATATACTGATATACAGTATAGACAGAGTTTATGAGTGTGTTTGTTAAGAATAATAACAGAGTGTGGTAGCTTTATAAAGACCTAAAATGCAGACAATATTAATGTAAATCATAAAATAAATGGAGACCCTACTTTGTGGTAAGTCACCTACCAAGGGGGGTCTGAATTGTATCGCACACGACTTGGGGAATGCTGAAATGTATTTTTTTGATTGGAATAAATAGCAAATATATTTACAGCATTCAAAATTATGCAAAATGATTCAATGTGTGGTACGTTTTGATTTCGAAAGGAAATTTAACAATTTTGAATATGTTCAAAGTTGGACACTTTCAATGAGAATTCATGAGAATATTTATTTTAAATGTATTTAAATTATTGGCCATATTTGATGGTAATTAATCAAGCTGTTTCACCGACAAAAATATTAATATATTTTGTATGTTTAACCAAATTAAACTAAATTTGAAAAATAAATTGCTGTATGTTTATTCATTTTGTTTTATCAAAAAATAAAAACATGACTATTTACTGTAGGTTTCCT
The DNA here is from genome assembly GCF_033978785.1 of Entelurus aequoreus. Lineage (NCBI taxonomy): Eukaryota > Metazoa > Chordata > Actinopteri > Syngnathiformes > Syngnathidae > Entelurus > Entelurus aequoreus. The sequence goes on from NC_084737.1 coordinate 65,395,860, forward strand.
GCTTTAGAGGAATTCAGCTCACATCCAGATTATTAAAGTAATTTTAAAAAATTATTCACAGTTCATTAAATTCCCCTTATATTCCTATGAATTGTCATTAGCTTCCCGGGCTCGGGTCTTTCTGTATGGAGTTTGCATGTTCTCCCCATGACTGCATGGTACTCCGGCTTCCTCCCACCTCCAAAGACATGCACCTGGGGATAGGTTGATTGGCAACACTAAATTGGCCCTAGTGTGTGAATGTGAGTGTGAATGTTGTCTGTCTATCTGTGTTGGCCCTTTGATGAGGTGGCGACTTGTCCAGGGTGTACACCGCCTTCCGTCTAAATTCAGCTGGGATAGGCTCCCGCACCCCCATGACCCCGAATGGGACAAGCGGTAGAAAATGGATGGTACATTAATACTCATGTGAAGTTTCCTGCATGGAAATGATTGTAATTGTGCATGACTACCATTGCACCTGTGTTTTTACTGATGATTGCATCTTTCTGGCAGGAGCACAGAGCTGGACCTTCCATATCCAAACCTGCAGGAGTACATTGGTGATATGAACGTCATGATGGCGCTCATCATCAACGGACCAGTGTATGTTATCTATTCTCTTCTTTACATTACATTTCCTACACAGCTTTAATTTTATATGACATGATGTAAATTCCCGCAGAGGGTCTTTGTACGCCATGACGAATGGCGAAAAACTGCAAATAATAGACACCCATGGAAAGCCCCAAAAATGCCAATTTTTGATTAACTAAACCCTAAAATACGCCTCTCACAGTTATTAAATTAGTCAACAACAACACGTCTTGTCAAAGCATTTTACTGTTGGATTCTTCGCTGCAGCAGTCTTTTCCACCCACAGATAGTGCCAACAAACCACTATTTAAGTTATCAGAAAAAAATATATATTTACAATATAAGCAAGGAAAAGAAGTAGGTGGAAATCTACTGTATCACAACAATGTGGTTTAAAAACTACCATGGGAAGTTTTGAAAATGTGTTTGTATATTTCAGTTAATTGGTTCCAGACATGGCCACGAGAAATTAATTGTCCAAGAAGTAGGAATCATTAATTATCCATCCATCCATTTTTTACCGCTTGTCCCTCTCGGGGTGCCGGGGGGTGCTGGAGCCTATCCCAGCTGCACTCGTGCAGAAGGCGGGGTACACCCTGGACAAGTCGCCACCTCATCTCAGGGCCAACACAGATAGACAGACAACATTCACACTCACATTCACACACTAGGGCAAATTTAGTGTTGCCAATCAACCCAAATGTAATTTTATCACAGCTACAGAGTTTAAAAAACTGTTTACTACCTTCTAAATACATTTTCCAACAATATGAGAGCCCGCTGGACATGAAATAACACCCTTTAGGTGTTATTAGAAAGCTCTATGGTTGAAAACGATAATGATGCCAAAAAACATAAAGAAAGATGGGAAGTCCTCAAAGGCTTATTTTGAAAATGTAATTATGTTTATAGATATGCAACAACAACAACAACATACATGCTATCTGTTGTTGTGTTCCCTAATTTTGAGTGTACAAAAATGAAGGTGTGTGTTACTGAGTCTGACCTGGACATAATCTGGACTGTACATAAATGCTTATTTTGAAAATGTAATTTTGTTTATAAATTATAGGCAATCTGTTGTGTTCCCTAATTTTTTCAGTGTGCATGGATGAAGGTGTGTGTTGCTGAGTCCGACTTGGACATTATCTGGACTGGACCTGGTTTTAAAAACCCTTTAAACAAATCCAATTTCATTGACAACCTGGTCTGGTAAAGATAAGGTCCTTTTCTAAAAAAATAAAATAAAATAAGATAAATAAATAAAAAGCATTTTCTTGGATAAAAAATCAAGTAAAACAATATAAAAACAATTACATAAAAAATAGTATTTAATGAAAATGTTAGTGGACCAGCAGCACATACAATCATGTGTGCTTCAGGGACTGTGTCCCTTGCAGACTGTGGTATATCTATGATGTGGGAACCAGAATATTGGTAGCAGAAAGAAACAACCCCTTTTGTGTGAGTGGGTGTCGATGAGTGTGAATGGGGGAGGGTTTTTTTTTTCGGTTGATGCACTAATTGAAAGTGTATCTTGTGTTTTTTTATGTTGATTTAATGATAATTAAAAATAATAATAATAATAATAATAATAAAATAACACCCTTTAGTCGGCTTTACACTTTCTTATTCTAATATAGTAATGCTGCCTGAAGCTGAGCCAATCAGAGGCCACGATACTGAACAGCACTCTCTGATTAATTTTGTGTCTTCTATTTAGTATTGATATTTTTACTCCGATTTGACATTTTTATGCTTGAAAATGCATTATTTAGCACCAAAAATGTGTAGAATATATTTTTAAATACCCCCCAAAAAATCTGCGAAGATGCAGTATTTGAAGCGCACCATGGCAAAGGACGACTGTAAAGAGATTTGATGATAGAGTTTTTATTATTCATAAATAATCATAATCATAATTCATAACTTTATTGGCAATTTGGCTCATTTTGACTGTTCATAATTGCATCACTAATATAAATGAACATTTAAATTCCCTTCATGGACAAACTTGAAATGTGATGCAAACTTGATGTTGAATTATGCAGTTGTAAAAAAGTGATGTTTATTCATTTAACTTGTTAAGCATTTTCATGGTATTGGTTTATTTCGAACCTGCACGCAGTTACAATATGGTACGTCACATTCAACGTTCCCTCTAAGGTGCGCGCCTGCGCAATTGCGCACTGCTCAAGTGTCCTCTGCGCACAGCAGCAGCACCTAATCAAACCCATCTGAATTCTAAACAAAATAAACACATTTATTCTGTGTAATTTTGCAATGCAACTCTGAGTGACATTGACAACAAGCGGCCCTAACGGTGTTCGTCAACACCGTTCAATTATTGTAACGTGTATCGAGATGCTTCGAGGACAGGAATTATATCGATCACTTTATTGAGCAAAACTGTTTATATTCGGCCATAACCACACCAAAAACATAAGTAAAAAACTTCTCTCTCGAAAAACTAGTCATTTTCTGCCGTACAAACCAGGTCAAAACCAACTTGTCATCTGTCACCAACACACATAGCACTAAGCCACTGGTGCGTTTATGGCCACACAAAAACTCAAACACCACACAAAGTTACACTGACTCCTCAGTCATACGTGTGCTTATTCTACTGTCATTTATTATTAATGTTAATTTATTGATATTAATCATGGAATGCTGTTACTAGAGAAAGTTACATGAATGCACACTTCATCCCATGCTTACATTTCATTGTGCAACATGAGGATGTTTAAGGGGAACTAAATGTGATCTCTGAAAGGGGTGCAAATGATTTCCAAAGCAGGACCCCCACCCAGATATATTGTACAATACTAATCCATAGCTTATGAAAAACAAGATTTCTTTTATATTCATTACAAGTGGGCCAATTCACTAATATTCCAAAATATGACTCCTTTCATTTGAGTGTTATTATAAAAGATTGGTTTGAGACAGGTGTGCTGCTGGTATTGCCACATGTGATGTTGCTAACATGTGCTCCACTGAATGCTCAGGGAGTTTTTGTGTTTGCTCAGACACATGAACAATTAGAGGGAACATTGGTCACATTTATTCAGTTTTTCATCACAGCATATCTCAAAAGGAGTAAGAAGAACCACATTTTACTTAATCCTAACCCTTTTCCGTTTCATAGCAATTGCTAACACATTTGTTTGTTCTCTTCCTGGGCTCAATCTGTAGCACAAACAAATAAATGAATGGATAAATTAATTAATAAATACAGATCTCATGAATATATAGTAAAGCTGCATGTCCCAAACAAACCATGATGCAAGTTGTCCCACATGCAGGAAGTCCTTCTGCTACCGTCGCCTGCAGTATCTTAGCTCCAAGTTCCAGATGCACGTCCTCTTGAACGAGATGAAAGAGCTGGCAGCCCAGAAGAAAGTCCCGCATCGAGACTTCTACAACATCCGGAAGGTCGCCTGGGCGTCATCTTTGCCAAAGCTTTGTTTTTCTCTTCCTTTTTATTTCCTCTCTCGATCCAAAGGCGTCATCTTCTTGTTTCCGCACCTGCAGGTGGACACACACATCCACGCCTCCTCCTGCATGAACCAGAAGCACCTTCTGCGCTTCATCAAGAGAGCCATGAAGAAGTACCCACAGGAGATCGTGCACGTGGAGAGAGGCAAGGGCCAGACGCTCATGGAGGTGTTTGAGACGATGCACCTGACGGCCTTTGACCTCAGCGTGGACACCTTGGACATGCACGCCGTAAGTTCTCCTGCTGGACTCTCACACTGTTATGTTAGATCAGTGGTTCTTAACCTTGTTGGAGGTACCGAACCCCACCAGTTTCATATGCACATTCACCAAACCCTTCTTTGGTGAAAAATAAAAAAAAATATTTTTTCAAATTCAAGACAAAGTTATATGTTTTTGGTAACACTTTAGTATGGGGAACATATTCTAAGTGACAAAGACTTAATTTAGAGTTATTTGGTTAGGGTTAGGGTTAGGGTTAGAGGGTTAGGGCCAGGGTTAGAGGGTTAGGGTTATAATAAGGCCATGCCGAATAAGGCATTAATAAGTACTTAATAATGACTAGTTAAGAGCCAATATGTTACTAATTTGCATGTTAATAAGCAACTAATTAATGGTGAATATGTTCCCCATACTAAACTGTTACCATGTTTTTTTAAAGGTGCACAAAATGAACCGTGCATGAACATCACCTTGTTCAAAGAACAAAACTAACACAGTGCATAAACTCACAACAAATTACACACCTGCAAGTCAGTCTGACTTCTGCTGTTGCCGTATCCGTAATACGCCGATAGGGAGAAGTTTTTATTTACACGATGAGTCGGGTGTGTCTTGACCTCAACCGAACCCCTGAGCCCGACTCACCGAACCCCTAGGGTTCGATCGAACCCAGGTTAAGAACCACTGTGTTAGATCCACCATGGATTAGACTTTCACAATATTATGCTAGATCCACTCGACGTTCATTGCACCGGTCCCCACATCTGGGGTCCCCTCCAAGGTTTCTCATTGTCATCCCATTGGGTTGAGTTTTTTCTTTCCTTGATGTGGGCTCTGGCCGAGGATGTCGTTGTGGCTTGTGTAGCCCTTTGAGACACTCGTGATTTAGGACTATATAAGTAAACTTTGATTGATTGATTGATTGATTGAAGTTCCACATATTTGAATCCCTGCTATTGAAAAGACTGCAGGAGCTTGTTCGCTTCAAATTGTCTGGCAATTTCTACCCTTTTTTTTGTCTGCTCCTGCAGGATCGCAACACCTTCCATCGCTTTGACAAGTTCAACGCCAAATACAATCCCATCGGTGAATCCATCTTGAGAGAGATCTTCATCAAAACAGACAATCACGTGGAGGGAAAATACTTTGGTCACATCATTAAGGTGCACTCTCACAGACTTCATGAGTGATCTGCACCTTTATACAGGATGTAGGCCTCAGTAGCGCCCCCTGCTGATCGTCTTGTGTCACTGTCCACCAGGAGGTGATGGCTGACCTGGAGGAGAGCAAGTACCAGAATGTGGAGCTCAGGTTGTCCATCTATGGCCGCTGTAGAGATGAGTGGGACAAACTGGCCAAGTGGGCCGTCAAGCATCAGGTCTACTCGAAAAACGTGCGCTGGCTGGTGCAAGTGCCGAGACTTTTGTGAGTCTAACAACTACACTCACTCAACTATTGTATCACTTTAATAATATGACGCTCAAGCACACGACCAAAACCTTTCCTGTCTCCGTAGACATCAATAAATGGGTACATAAATAAATATAATTTGCTATGTTCATGTTTAATTAATCTGTATATATATTCAGCTATAATTCCTAGAATCTAAAATGCTATGGAACCTTCTTTTTGGCCACTTTTACTGTTTGTTTGTTTTTTACACTACTGATGTTTTTTCTTAACTAAAACAAATCAAATAAATATTATATAAATAAATAAACACAGATCAATCCACATTTAATCATTATATACATAATAAATTAGATGTATAAATTAAGTTGACCACTATAGTCTCTAATTTTTACTCTATTTATTGTACTTACACAAATAAAATAAAATTAATATTAAATACATCCATACAGACAAATACATTTAAATAAATAGATACTGTATATTTATAACCAAAATGTATATGTTCATATATCCGTGATAAATGTTTTTTACACTATTTATGGTACTTTTACGGAGAAACAAAATCTGATTAAATGAATAAATACATTAATCCAAATCATATTTGTATTAGTTTAAATTATAAGTTATTTCTTCATACAGCAGAGGTAAAATCTTAAGAAAATGTACAGTATATTTGTGTGACTATATTTGTCCATGTTAGATATACATGTGGTCTATATTGCTCCATTTATGCTTTATTATTATTATTTTACATAACCACACTACAAAAAAAATATCCATGTTTGGTGGATGTAAATAAAAAAAGATAATGACTAATTAAACAAATACTAAGAAATAGTGTTTACCGCTTTTTTATACCATACATCTTCATTTTTGATTTCCCACGGATTAAGCCTAAGAGTTACACACAGTTACATTTAAAATAAGTCTTGTAGTAATTATTATTTAATCAATGTATACAGTAAAAAGAACAATATTACCATAGCAGTTATTTAGGCTTGTGTGTGTTTTCTCCTCCAAGTGATGTGTACCACACCAAGAAGCAGCTGTCCAACTTCCAGGAGATGCTGGAGAACATCTTCCTGCCTCTGTTTGAAGTCACAGTCCAACCCGCCAGTCACCCTGAGCTGCACCTCTTCCTTCAGCATGTATGTATCAACTTATGTTGTTTTTTCATTCAACTTGAAAGTATTGCTTTATTCGGAGCTGCTTGGTCTTGGTCCCTGGTGCAGGTTGTAGGTTTTGACAGTGTCGATGATGAGTCCAAACCGGAGCAGCATATCTTCAACCTGGACAGTCCGTTGCCAGCCAGATGGACAGAGGAGAACAACCCGCCCTACTCTTACTACCTCTACTATATGTATGCAAACATGACCGTTCTCAATCACCTGCGCAGGTATGCACCCCCACCTCATGGCTCATTGTGGAATTTCTCAAGTTTCTTTTTGCTCAGATGCCTATGAATGTTCTCATTCATCCAGGTCATTGTCATCTCACAACATTCAATCGATCGCATCTGGACTGTTTGGTTTTTCTTAGAAGATGTTTCGCCTCTCATCCGAGTAGACTTCATCTGTCAGTGGTCGTAGACTTAGATTGGTCAGATCTAGTCTAGCGGCTGGTGCCAAAACCCCAAATATTTATACTCCAAAAACCAGGAGGGTGTGCCTGGGAAAGGATGGTTCCGCCCTATCGTAGTGAGAAAAATAACTGTTTTAATGCAAACGAGCAATCCTAACTGTCAACGCCAATGACAGTCGTTGAAGTGTAATTTCCCCTCGTTAGCATTGAGGTATTGTGTGGCAGAACGATCGCTATGGATTGACTACTACCAGTCCATAATAGTCGTAATCACCCGCGTAAGCATTCCATTCAGTTGTAAACAAATGGAACAAATGGCACAGGAGTTAGAAACATTCTGGTCACCTTCTGTGACCAGAATGTTTCTAACTCCTGTTATTTGTCGGAGGCTAAATTACAGATTTTTTAATGAATAATTTGAAAGGACAGTGTTGTATGTGGGAGACAGGTGGTGTCACAGACCACTTCCTCTGTTCAGGGATGGTTTTTCAACTTTGACGTAGATGGCTTCCCTCACTCCGCTTTCTCAAATGCTCAAATGCATTTTTTCTAGAGCAGCAGAATATTCCCAGGTAATATGGTGCGATTCAGCACCACATGATTGCACTAATTGGTTTTAGACATTTCAACATGGCTCACATTTTGGACGAATAATGATTATTGATTATTCCATAAGACATCTTTGTTTAGGTTTTGACCCTCTCCTTTACTGTTATTTACCATCCTGGACCACTATCAGGTTGTCTGAAAAGTGAATTGATGTTAGTATTTGATCGCTACAATGTTATCTCTTATTGTTTGTGTCACTTTTTAATGTAAATACTGCATACATCACATAATCACCTGATAAGAGTAAACACACTAATCATATTATCAAATACAATTTGCATTAATTTACTACACCCTTATGGTGTTTTATGTTTCCATATTTTTGTTGTATCTATCAAATACACTTGTTTTGTTTTTTTTCTTTTTAAATTGAAGGATGTTATTGGTTTGTTTGACTTCCTCATCTAATTGATTCCACGGAGTCACCCCACAAACTGATACGCACATACTTTTAAGAGTAATGTTGACGCAAGGTTGCTTTAAATTCCAAAAAATGTAATCAGAGTGAAGTAGTCCAAACTGTTAATTGACATGTTTCAGAATCAGAATCAGAAATTTTTTATTAATCCCCGGGGTGGAAATTTGGGCGTTATCGTTGCTCTCCATATATACAGTAATTAGAAATAAAGAAGGGAAAATTTAATGAGCAATGAAATAAAACTGGCAATACAATAAACAAAAGTACCAGTAGGACAACCATGATATACAGTATAGACATTATTTACATGGTGTAATGACCGGAATGGCAGTGTGAGACTGGTTTTGCACATTATTAAACACAAAAGTGTAAAAATATAATGGAATATTGCACAGCTATGGGGTTTATAAAATGTATCGAGATTAATAGATAATATCCATGACTATTTGAGTGATGTAAAGTTTGATGGCCACAGGCAGGAATGACCTTCTGTGGCTTTCAGTTTTGCATTGTGGTGGGATAAGTCTAGTGCTGAAAGTGCTCTTGTGTTGGACCAGCACATCATGGTCATTGGACATTGTCCAAGATGCTACGCAACTCCGACAGCATCCTTCTTTCTGACGCTGTCGTCAGAGAGTCCAGCTCTCCAATGATGTCGCCGGCCTTGCGGATCACTTTATATTTGTCAGAAGTTTTCCATTGTTGAATACATGAGTCTGTTTGGAAGAAATGTACCAAATATGAAACTAAATAAATGTGCAAAGTATGCAACTGAAACTGTACTTCAGATATGCAACGTAGGGCCTTGTTATGAAACTGCATTGATTCGATCGCAAAACATGCTCTACGCATGGTTGAAAGAGTGTGTAGGAAGACAGATTTGGCCATGTTGTTGCTAGGCAAAGTTCATAGAGTTCATAGTTCACACAACTATAAGTGTCCTATGGGACAATAAATAATGCCAGTCATGCACACAAGTCTTGTTTAGATTAGGGCCCGACGGGAACAAGACGTTAAAATATGCACCTTTTTTGTGTTAAATATTTATGTATGATATATATCAGGGGTGTCAAACTCAAATACAGAGTGGGCCAAAATTTAAAACTGAACAAAGCCGCGGGCCAAGGTTGAAAAAATTTACCTTTTAATAGGGACCCAAACAAATTTTGCATTGAATATTGAACAAGCAAGGCTTATATAACTTTATAGTGACATGCAAAATAGAGTTTCAAATAATAATAATAATAATTAAAAAATATCAATGGCATATCAAATACAATTTATATAAAAATTTAATCTGGGGTAAATATCAACATTAACTTTTTCCACAGGCTAATACATTTGAAAATAAAATAACAATGAATAAACCAACTATTCAGGACTTTAAACTGCTCAGTTTGCAACACACTGAGCTAATCTGATGTGCCCAAGCCAGATACCTGGCATCTTTTCTTGGATGCTAGTTCATTAATGTCGGGGCTCAGGCTTTGAGCTGAGGCAACCTTCATTATCGAACAAAGGTGTTCATCAGTCATTATATCTCGCAGTCCACCCGGACCACAGTCTTGGGGGCGTGCCTTAAAGGCACTGCCTTTAACGTCCTCTACGAGCTGTCGTCACGTCCGCTTTTCATCCATTCTAACAACGTGCCGGCCCAGTCACAAGATATGTGCGGCTTCTGTACGCACACACATGTGAATGCAACGCATACTTGATCAACAGCGATACAGGTTACACTGAGGGTGTCCGTATAAACAACTTTAACACTGTTAGAAATATATGTCACACTGTGAATCCACACCAAACAAGAATGACAAACACATTTCGGGAGAACATCCACACCGTAACACAACATAAACACGACAGAACAAATACCCAGAATCCTTTGCTAACTCTTCCGGGAGTGTTGGCAAGTATGAGAATTAGCGGTGAATGCGGTGTTACCACAGCGCCGCTGTATGTAATCGGCGGGCCAGCTCTAGTGTTTATTTGGTATCGCCTCAAGGGCCAAGTGAAATTACACGGCGGGCCAATTTCGGCCCGCGGGCCAGCGTTTGACACCAATGATATATATGATATATGCCATCCTCTCGATCTATACCAATACAGAATGGCCAGTGAATTAAAAAAATTCATCGGAGGAAGACAATCAAAATAAGCATGAAAAAGGTCACCGCCCCTGATGAATGTCTGTTTTTCATTCCAGGCAGCGGGGTTTCCACAGTCTTGTCTTACGTCCTCATTGTGGCGAGGCAGGTCCTATCCATCACCTGGTGTCTGGTTTCATGCTGTCTGAGAACATCTCCCACGGGCTGCTGCTCAGGAAGGTACATCCCCGAGGCGACAACTACCCTTTATTGGCAGCGCCATCTTGATTAGTGAAATCCAAATGGAGACGCTGCAGCATAATCTAAATGTCTTATCTGTCCACAGGCTCCTGTGCTGCAGTATCTGTACTATTTGGCTCAGATTGGCATCGCCATGTCTCCTCTCAGCAATAACAGTCTGTTCCTTAGCTACCACCGTAACCCTCTGCCTGAGTACCTGTCCAGAGGACTGGTGGTCTCCCTATCTACGGACGACCCCTTGCAGTTTCACTTCACCAAGGTCTGCGCACACAAGAAGTCCTTTGACCTTTGCACTTTTTGTAAATACTCTCTTTGTTTTTCATAATCAAATACAAATGAGTATTGGTGTGTTCAGGAACACTGGTTATCATTCATGGATTGTTGGCAGGAACAAAAGAGACTAAAGACCATTTCAAAGAGCGATTTCCTGCTCCATTTAGCGCCTTGCTATAAAATCCACTCTCCTGTGTATGAACACTGACAAACGAACAGAGAAACAACCTATAAGACAGTGCTATTCAACTGGCGGCCCGGGAATGGCACCAAACCAGGCCGTCGAGTTTATTCCAATTGTTTGCAGTAAATTTAGAAAAAACAGTTGAGTGCTCGTGTTGTATAGAGGAACTTGGAACACTGTGAACACATTGGCATTTTAACATTGCTAGCAAACATAGAACACTGAGGTCCAAACTTGTGATTTACATAACTGAGGCATTCCACAAGGCACCCCTTTAAGTCCTCTCCTTTTTGGCAGTTCAAAAAACATTTTGTAGTGTGATTTATGTAACTTTGCTGTAGCTTGTTTACTTCAGATGCAGTCAACTTCTTTAGTAGTACTAGTGGTGTTCCTCAAAGTTCCATTTCAGGTCCTTTCTTTTTCATCATTTGGGCTATTCAGCTGGTGGCCCGCGAGTTCAGTTCAAAAACATTGTGAGAGACGGATTTTTGCAGTAGATTCTTAAAAACACTGGTACAAGGGTGCTCAAAGTGGGAGCACGGGGGCCAAATTGTGGGCCGCCGAGTCTTTTGATTTGGCCCGCTAAAGGGTGGCTTCCCAAATGTAATACATACTGTATTCATACTGAGTTTTTAAGCTCACGATATTGATATCAGATATTGGTCCAATATCGGCAGAAAAAAACAAGTATCGGATTATATTGACCTGCATCTAAACTTTCCAATAATCGTTTTACTACGAGCAGTCCTGCAGCGTGTGTACTTGTGCAATGCTGGACAGCAAGTCGAAATGCAGTCAAAATGTCCTTCAATAAGCACACATGGTTGATATTTTCTTGTATTTTAGTCAAATCAATTTCAAAAGGTAAACACGGTAGGTTGTAGGCTACGAGTACTGTAGCTACACAACAGCTAAACACACATTAACACACAAGCTAGACATAAGTATCTTTAATTAACCAATATTGCAGCACATGTGTCAATATAAAGAAGTATGAAATAATTATACTTTCATACTACTTACAAAGTGTCCAAGCCAGAAGTGTATTAAAAAGTATCCAGTAAATGACGTGTCCGCATCATTCAACTTCCTGTGTCATGAGCTTAAATTAATTAATTTTTGTGAACACTAGGTGTCGCTAAAAACAATTACCACTCCACTTCAACTTAAAGACAGAGTACGTTCCTTCCAGACATCCATCCGTCCATCCATCCATCCATCTTCTTCCGCTTATCCGAGGTCGGGTCACGGAGGAAGCAGCCTAAGCAGGGAAGCCCAGACCTTCCTCTCCCCAGCCACTTCGTCCAGCTCCTAACGGGGGATCCCGAGGCGTTCCCAGGCCAGCCGGGAGACATAGTCTTCCCAACGTGTCCTGGGTCTTCCCCGTGGCCTCCTACCGGTTGGACGTGCCCTAAACACCTCCCGAGGGAGACGTTCGGGTGGCATCCTGACCAGATGCCCGAACCACCTCAACTGGCTCCTCTCGATGTGGAGGAGCAGTGGCTTTACTTTGAGCTCCCCCCGGATGGCAGAGCTTCTCACCCTATCTCCAAGGGAGAGCCCCGCCACCCGGCGGAGGAAACTCATTTCGGCCGCTTGTACCCGTGATCTTGTCCTTTCGGTCATAAACCAAAGCTCATGACCATAGGTGAGGATGGGAACGTAGATCGACCGGTAAATTGAGAGCTTTGTCTTCCGGCTCAGCTCCTTCTTCACCACAACGGATCGATACAGCGTCCGCATTACTGAAGACGCCGCACCGATCCGCCTGTCGATCTCACGATCCACTTTTCCCTCACTCGTGAACAAGACTCCTAGGTACTTGAACTCCTCCATTTGGGGCAGGGTCTCCTCCCCAACCCGGAGATGGCACTCCACCCTTTTCCGGGCGAGAACCATGGACTCGGACTTGGAGGTGCTGATTCTCATCCCAGTCGCTTCACACTCGGCTACGAACCGATCCAGTGAGAGCTGAAGATCCTGGCCAGATGAAGCCATCAGGACCACATCATCTGCAAAAAGCAGAGACCTAATCCCGCAGCCACCAAACCGGATCCCCTCAACGCCTTGACTGCGCCTAGAAATTCTGTCCATAAAAGTTATGAACAGAATCGGTGACAAAGGGCAGCCTTGGTGGAGTCCAACCCTCACTGGAAACGTGTCCGACTTACTGCCGGCAATGCGGACCAAGCTCTGACACTGATCGTACAGGGAGCGGACCGCCACAATCAGACAGTCCGATACCCCATACTCTCTGGGCACTCCCCACAGGACCTCCCGAGGGACACGGTCGAATGCCGTCTCCAAGTCCACAAAGCACATGTAGACTGGTTGGGCAAACTCCCATGCACCCTCAAGGACCCTGCCTTCCACACAGTTAATGATAAATCGGTTAATGTTTCATACCTACCCTTCTTCTCCATTAGACTAATTATAATTGATTAAACCTTTAATATTTCACACGAAAAAAATAAAAGTATGTATGATTCCTGCTGATATCGTATAGGATCAATATCAGTATCGTATCGGAAGTGAAAATGTTCTAGCCACCCTTAAAGCTGACACCATTACTAAAGGCATTGTCGCAAGGCTAACTTGTTGCCTAACTAGTTTCCATCTATCGTTGTTATTGGTACTATATAAAGGAACCTTTTGGCTATTTGTGTTTCACAGTTAAATTTGCTGTGTTTGGCCCCCAGCCTTTGGCACATTTGTACTTCGGCCCTTCGCGGCAAAAGTTTTGGCCACCCCTGCACCAGAGTCTTGTTATAGAGATGAACCTTGACTAGTTTTTTTTGGAGAAGATCCTTAAAAACAGGAGAGCGCTCCTGTAACTCTGACAAAATTAATAGACCAAAATTAAATGTCTACTGCAGAGCAGTGTTTCTTAATCATTGTTGGGCCGCAAGCACCTCCTACAGGTCTGCCAAAAAAATATTTTTAGCAGCTGTGGTCTGTATGGGCCGAAACACTACTCAGTTGTAATATGCTTTTCCACCTCTTGTGGCAGTAATGACAATCTCAAACAAACAGAAGAATGCTGGAACCAAAGTCATAGATACGTTTTTTAAGTGCAAAAATATGACTAAAGTGGTGAAGCTGTATTTTCATTTGCACTTTAAAGGCCTACTGAAATGAAATTTTCTTATTTAAACGGGGATAGCAGGTCCATTCTATGTGTCATACTTGATCATTTCGCGATATTGCCATATTTTTGCTGAGAGGATTTAGTAGAAAACATTGACGATAAAGTTCGCAACTTTTGGTCGCTGATAAAAAAGCCTTGCCTGTACCGGAAGTAGCGTGACGTCACAGGTTGTGGAGCGCCTCACATCTGCACATTGTTTACAATTATGGCCACCAGCAGTGAGAGCGATTCGGACAGAGAAAGCGACGATTACCCCATTAATTTGAGCGAGGATGAAAGATTTGTGGATGAGGAAAGTGAGAGTGAAGGACTAGAGGGCAGTGGAAGCGATTCAGATAAGGAAGATGCTGTGAGAGGCGGGTGGGACCTGATATTCAGCTGGGAATGACTAAAACTGTAAATAAACACAAGACATATATATACTCTATTAGCCACAACACAACCAGGCTTATATTTAATATGCCACAAATTAATCCGCATAACAAACACCTCCACCTTCCCGTCCATATAACCCACCAATACAAATCAAACACCCGCACAACACACTCAATCCCACAGCCCAAAGTACCGTTCACCTCCGTAAAGTTCATACAGCACATATATTTCCCCAAAGTTGCGTACGTGACATGCACATAGCGGCACGCACGTACGGGCAAGCGATCAAATGTTTGGAAGCCAAAGCTGCGTACTCACGGTAGCGTGTCTGCTATCCAACTCAAAGTCCTCCTGCTTGTGTTGCTGCAGCCAGCCGCTAATACACCGATCCCACCTACAGCTTTCTTCTTTGCTGCCTTCATTGTTCATTAAACAAATTGCAAAAGATTCACCAACACAGATGTCCAGAATACTGTGGAATTTTGCGATGAAAACAGACGACTTAATAGCTGGCCACAATGGTGTCCCAATATGTCCGCACAATCCGTGACGTCACGCGCAAACGTCATCATACCGAGACGTTTTCAGCAGAATATTTCACGGGAAATTTAAAATTGCACTTTACTAATCTAACCCGGCCGTATTGGCATGTGTTGCAATGTTAAGATTTCATCATTGATATATAAACTATCAGACTGCGTGGTCGGTAGTAGTGGGTTTCAGTAGTCCTTTAATTTTACTGACAGTCTAGTTAAGAAACACATTGTTTATTTTGTTGATTTATTTGAGCACAACATAATTGTTTGGAAGTGTGTTTTTCATCAGTCGTTTATGAGCCCCTTCTTATGCAGTATATTTGGTTAGTACTTGTTTTTCTAATCAGCCTGACCTAAGCCTATGGTTTACGTGGTAAATAAATAATAGTTTGTGTGATTAACACATGCTTTCATGTCATTTGACAAGGATGTAAGATAATAATTATTGATTACAATTAAAATCAAGTAAGATTACTAATTCAGCCTTAATATTTGAGTGGGGCCCCGGCACTGTCCGTAGTGGAAAAATTGGGCCCTGAAGTCAAAAACATTAAGCACCCCTGCCGTAGAGGACGCTGGTACTAAGGAATATACAAAAACAATTTAGTTGAGTACCCCTGCTATAAGAGGTTCCCAAATACTGTGCGATAAAATGTGTGCCTTATCATTCATAGGAGCCCCTGATGGAGGAGTACAGTATTGCAGCTCAGGTGTGGAAGCTGAGCTCCTGTGACATGTGTGAGCTGGCCAGAAACAGCGTGCTGATGAGTGGTTTCTCTCATAAGGTACCCTTGAGCGTCCGTCACAATCACAACACACTGATGTTAGTTGGACACTTTCATCTTACTGCTAATCTTGCAACTCAGTTAAAGGGCTACTGGCTGGGGCCGGACTATGTCAAAGAAGGGCAGGAGAGCAACGACATCAGCCGCACTAACGTCCCTGACATCCGGGTGGCGTACCGCTACGAGACCATGTGCGAGGAGCTCAACTTGATCACGCAGGCCATCCGCACGGACCAGCTGGACACCATTGAGGAGGAAGAGAGTACTTTCACGGCGGCTACCCAAGCACAGCAATAAACAAACCCGACTTTAAACACATTTGACTATTCAAAGTCCAAAAGCACTGTGGCAATTTGAGAAAGAATATGTTGTTGTGAAGTGTTATTTATTATTTACACTTTATATTCTGTTTATGGCCATGTCACGGCAGCCTTTCTGTGCTGATTGTCCATTGTCAGCATCAATAGTTACATTGTAGTCTTTAGTCCTGATATGTCCTTGTTGTCTTTCCGTGGCTGCTTGAAGGCATGTCATCTTGTGCCCTGCAACACGTGTTCATGTTCAAGTTCTCCCTCGAGTCTGCTGCTAGTGTGATGATGCATGATATGCTGCTGCAGTCTCACATCTTCGCCAAAAGTCATCAGGACTACAATCATTTAGGGAACACGTTCAAAGTGTCAGTTTGTGTCCTCTTGGGTACTTGGAGTCAAGTTTGTCTTCTCCCAAGTGATCATGTTTGTTTGTGTAATGTAATTTCATGTCTCCTGTGTTTATGGGGAAATAAATGTTTATGTTCGAGTGTTTGCCTTCATCATTTACTAATAACAACACAAATGAAAGTAACAGATTACATTTATTTGCATGACTGTAATTGACCAGTCTTTTTTTGTTTTAAGGGTTTAGGGATAAGGTTGGGGTTTTCAGTGGTTAGGATTAGTTAGCTACTCAGTGGCCTAGTGTTTAGAGTGTCCGCCCTGAGATCGTTAGGTTGTGAGTTCAAACCCCGGCTGAGTCATACCAAAGACTATAAAAATGGGACCCATTACCTTGAGTGCTCGGCACTCAGCATCAAGGGTTGGAATTGGGGGTTAAATCACCAAACTGCTGCTGCTCACTGCTCCCCTCACCTCCCAGGGGGTGAACAAGGGGATGGATCAAATGCAGAAGACAAATTTCACCACACATAGGATAGGGTTTTAAGCCAGGGTTAGGGTTTTATATTTGGGTTTCAATCTAGGGTTTGTGTTACGTCGTGGTCACATTTTACTGCGTGGATTGTTCTCCCAAGATGCAGACGGAAACTCCGGAGGCAATGTGCAGGTAAGACAGTGATTTATTCTCATAAATCAGGCAGGAAATGCAGATAAATAGAACAAGCGTGCCGATAACACGGGAAGAAAAGGAAACAGCTAGCACAAAGGCGTAGCATATAAACAGGCATAGGAATCAAAAAGGTAGACGTCGTAACTGTTGCGTAGCGCAAACAAGACAGCCAGACTGAGTGTGGTAAAAAACAAGAATAAGTAGCTCTCTGATTAGTGCCCAGGAGCAGGTGAGCGTCCCAAACACTAATCAGAGGCAGGTGAAACTAATCAGCACTCATGGTAACCAAAACACAAACCCAGGGGTGCTGAAAACAGAACAGAGGGAGTCAAAATAACTGAACAAAACATGATCTGGGTAACGGATCATAACAGTTTGGGTTTAAAGGGTTAAGGTTTAATCTTAGGGTTTTGAGGTTAGGGTTTCCCAATGAGGTTTTAAACTTAAGCTTGGGTTTCAACCTAAGGCTAATGGTGACAAGCAAGGGTCAGGCTTTCATATTTAGGTTTCAAGCTAGGTTTAGTGTTTTATATTTGGGTTTGAATAGGGTTTGGGTTTAAATGGTTAGGGTTTTATGTTAGGGTTTCAATTTAAGGTTAGGGTTAGACTTAAGCTTGGGTTTCAACCTAGGGTTAGGGTTACAAGCAAGGGTCAGACTCTCATATTTGGATTCCAAGCTAGGGTTAGAGTTTCATATTTGGGTTTCAACCTAAGGTTTGGGTTTAAAGAGGTAGGGTTTTGTATTAGGGTTCCAATTTAAGGTAAGGGCTTGCGATTGAGGTTTTCAAGCTTAAGCCTGGGTTTTAACCTTGGGTTATGGTTACAAGCTAGGGTCAAGGTTTCATATTAGGGTTTTAAGATAGGGTTAGGCCAGGGACCTCAAACATGTGGCCCATGGGCCCAATCAGGCCTGGGAACAGGTTCAATCTGACCCGCAAAATGAGTTTGCTAAGTGTAAAATTGAGATGCATTTTTAAATTAAAGAAACTGCTGTTCTAAATGTGTCCACTGGATGTGGCAATATCAATTATGTTAGGCAAGCGTATAGTTTAATCCGGGGCAAGTAAGTTTACCAAGCAAGAGGTACACGGTAAAGCGGGGCTGCGACTCCTCCACCTCGACCCAACGTAAAACAAACAGGAGTAAAATAAAAATTGGTAACCAAACTTAAAATGGGGGATGAGACACTGCACATTGATATAGTTCTGTGAAAATGATTGTCTTGTGTGCAAATTTAAAGAAAGTAAACTTTATTATGTTTTTTGTTCAATCCTAGATGGTCTGTGATTTAAAGTTTAATTGCTTTGTAGATACACTGAGATTAAGTCTAAATTCATTGTGTTCTTCATGGTGTTTTTGAAACTGCACCAATTTTTTCCTCAACTAACTTGAAGTGTTTTGTCAAGAGGAGTATTTGTGATATGTACATTTTCAGAATGTGCGTGTTCTATTTTAGGCCAAATTAAAACAAAGAAAACAATCTGAAGTTGTCATAGTTGTATTTTTAAGTTATTATGGCATGACTATACCTGTCCAGCCCAGGTGGGAATAGATTTTCCTCTATGCGGCCCAAGAGCAAAAATGGGTTTGACACCCTTGGGTTAGGGTTTCATATTTTGATTTTAAAATGGGGTTAGAGTTTGCAATTGGGGTTTTAAGATTAGCCTTGTGTTTTCACCTAAGGTTAGGGTTTCATATTACGGTTGCAAGCGAGATTTGAAGTTGAATATAAGAGTTTCAAGCTAGGGTTAGGGTTACACATTAAGTTTCAAATGTTTGGGGTTTCATATCCGGATTTCTTATTAAGATTTCAAACTACGGCTCGGGTTTCAACCAACGATAACGATTTGGCACAGGGTTTTAAATCTTAGGTTGTAGTTTCATATCAGGGTTTCCAATTAGGGTAAGGGTTTTGTATTACAGTCTCAACCTAAGGCTTGGGTTTATTGAAACTATTTTACACTATGAAAAAGTTTGGGAAAATAATGTTTGGTGCAAGCGAGCATCAATCTCGCTACCTCTTGTATGCAAAGTGATGGCTCTACCATGCAAGCTAATTCTCCATGCTGTAACAGTGGACGTCCACGTATTCTGTGATGTGGTCCAGGGTAGAAATTAAATTGAAAAGCTAATATTGCCAAGAGGTCATAGGGGTGAACTGGATTGTGTTCTACATGTGAAGATTTCAGACGCAAAAACTGATATCTCCATTTTTTTGTTTTGGAGCTTTTCATCAAACAGCCATCCCGATATTTTGGTTTGCAACTGAATTTTTTTAACAACCAAAATGAAACACCCAATTCAAAAAAATGTACATTTAATACAAAAATTGAATTTTGATAATTTTGTACAAATTTTGGTGCATAAACAAAAGAACTCCAAACAAGGTTTCTTTGCAAAATAGACTAATCCTGAATGGTGCAAACCTGCCCCTAAAAATGAGTGAAAACAGATAATTTATTTCAGAGGAATGCTTATTCTCTCACTGTAATGAATTAATTCACCCCAAACAAACACCTTTTTGGGTGAACCCTAGACAAGGGGGTCCAGTGTTTACATTGACAGCTACATCACAAGACAACAACAGCAGAGTAAACACACAATTCAGTTCATCATTGGAAAGAGTAGTGGCTACACACGTATTCTATACAGGCAATAGACAGGATTTCTACCACTGCACTGTGTCAACCTTTCCTACTCACGGACCGCTCAAAATTACTCATTATTAATGCTTTATTTAGTTACTATCACGGGAAAACAGACAGTAATATGCGAAAGATAGCTTTTGCGGAAAATCTAATTTTGCCTCCTGGTAGGGAATGGTACGTGGTGTGTACGTGGTGGTACGCGGGCTCCATTTAGTGGTACTGCAAAGAATCACTTTATTAAAGTACAGTGTTTTATTTTGCTATGTTGAAACACAGTGTTGCTGTTCAAACTGTGTGTAATGTTAAAGTGGCCAAACATATTAAATAAAACCTCTGCCTTGTTTTTACTGAATATTTAGGCCTACTACGCTACTGTATTTTAAAGGCCTACTGAAACCCACTACTACCGACCACGCAGTCTGATAGTTTATATATCAATGAAGAAATCTTAACATTGCAACACATGCCAAAACGGCCAGGTTAACTTATAAAGTGCAATTTTAAATTTCCTGCTAAACTTTCGGTTGAAAACGTCTATGTATGATGACGTATGCGCGTGACGTCAGTAGTAAAACGGAAGTATTCGGACACCATTGAATCCAATACAAAACAGCTCTGTTTTCATCTGAAAATTCCACAGTATTGTGGACATCTGTGTTGGTGAATCTTTTGCAATTTGTTTAATGAACAATGAAGACTGCAAAGAAGAAAGTTGTAGGTGGGATCGGTGTATTAGCGGCTGGCTGTAGCAACACAACCAGGAGGACTTTGACTTGGATAGCAGACGCGCTATCCGACGCTAGGATGATCGGGTGAAGTCCTTCGTCCTTCCGTCAATCGCTGGAACGCAGGTAAGCACGGGTGTTGATGAGCAGATGAGGGCTGGCTGGCGTAGGTGGAGCGCTAATGTTTTTATCATAGCTCAGTGAGGTCCCGTTGCTAAGTTAGCTTCAATGGCGTCGTTAGCAACAGCATTGTTAAGTTTTGCCCAACTGGAAAGCATTAACCGTGTATTTACAAGTCCATGGTTTAATAGTATTGTTGATTTTCTGTCTATCCTTCCAGTCAGGGGTTTATTTATTTTGTTTCTATCTGAATTTAAGCACGATGCTATCACGTTAGCTCCGTAGCTGAAGAGCTTCACCGATGTATTGTCGTGGAGATAAAAGTCACTGTGAATGTCCATTTCGCGTTCTCGACTCTAATTTTCAAGAGGATATAGTATCCGAGGTGGTTTAAAATACAAATCTGTGATCCACAATAGAAAAAGGAGAAAGTGTGGAAACCAATGAACCCTTGTACCTAAGTTACGGTCAGAGCGAAAAAAGATACATCCTGCACTGCACGCTAGTCCTTCACTCTCACGTTCCTCATCCACAAATCTTTCATCCTCGCTCAAATTAATGGGGTAATCGTCGCTTTCTCGGTCCGAATCGCTCGTGCTGCATTGTAAACAATAGGGAAATGTGAGCAGCCCTTCAGCCTGTGACGTCACGCTACTTCCGGTACAGGCAAGGCTTTTTTTTATCAGCGACCAAAAGTTGCGAACTTTATCGTCAATGTACTCTACTAAATCCTTTCAGCAAAAATATAGCAATATCGCGAAATGATCAAGTATGACACATAGAATGGATCTGCTATGCCCGTTTAAATAAAAAAAAATCATTTCAGTAGGCCTTTAATGTTGGTCATATGGTGGTACTTGGACAGCCAAGTTTTTTCTGAGGCAGTACTTGGTGAAAAACATTTAAGAACTTCTGGTGTAAACTATTCAGTGGTGCGCACAGCTCAAAATCGGCGAAATGGAGTTTATCGTGTTTTACACCTGAACTCTTTATATGTGGTTTCAAGATAAATGGGGGTTACGGTTTCACATAAACCTTTGAGATAATGTTGGGGTTTCATATTAGGGTTTCAATAGCTGGGGTTAGGGATAGTGTTGAAGTTTGCTAAAAAATTACAATCTCATCAGTTAATAAGTTGAAATAAAGGGAAGAAAAGCTGCAGAAAGATCATTTAGTTTTTGCACTTTAATTCATAACAGTGTTGCATCCTTTAAAACACTTGGTTTATGACTTTAACACTCCTTAAAAGATATATAGTAACTTTAGCATTTTAAATCAGTTCTTTTTTTACTCGAGTTGTTTTTTAGACCTGTACTTTTACTTTTACTATATGGGTACTATTTCAGTAAAGTGTTTTTTATTTGAGCATAATATTTTATGTCGCTTTCCACATCAGAGTAAGAATACTATAATACAAAATATGAGATGAAGATGAATGGAATTAGAATTAGTCAACATTGTTTAGGGCTCAGTGAAACATGTGATTGAAACTAAGGACATTTAACAAGTGGATTGTTTAAAGTGGTCAAAGTAGGTCAGCTTTCTCACTGAATATGCTTGTATTTTGCAGTATTAATCTTTACAGTACAATATTGTGCAATACACCCATTTTTTAATCATAGAGGTGGATAAAAATGTAAGACAACTATATATGTTTTATGTACAGCTTTATGTCCAGCCA
This sequence comes from Entelurus aequoreus, assembly GCF_033978785.1. NCBI lineage: Eukaryota > Metazoa > Chordata > Actinopteri > Syngnathiformes > Syngnathidae > Entelurus > Entelurus aequoreus. The sequence goes on from NC_084737.1 coordinate 65,418,326, forward strand.
TAAATACTTTATCTACATCTGAGCTGGAGCTTATCCCAATTTTTCCCAGAAAGGTTAGAGGGTTAGGGTTATAATAAGGCCATGCCGAATAAGGCATTATAAAGTACTTAATATTGACTAGTTAAAAGCCAATATGTTACTAATTTGCATGTTAATAAGCAACTAATTGATGGTGAATATGTTCCCCATACTAAAGTGTTACCATGTTTTTTCTACTGGTGCACAAAATGATCCGTGCATGAACATCACCTTGTTCAAAGAACAAAACCAACATAGTGTATAAACTCACAACAAATTACACGTACGCCTGCAAATCTGTGTGACTTCTGCTGTTGCCGTATCCGTAATACGCCGATAGGGAGAAGTTTTTATATACACGATGAGTCGGGTGTGTCTTGACCTCCGCCGAACCCCTGAGCCCGACTCACCGAACCCCTAGGGTTCGATCGAACCCAGGTTAAGAACCACTGGTCTAGAGCAGGGGGGGGGAGTGTTTCTTTTTTGTTTTGTTTTTTGTCATAAAAAAATACAATCATGTGTGCTTACGGACTGTATCCCTGCAGACTGTATTGATCTATATTGATATATAATGTAGGAACCAGGAATATTAATAACAGAAAGAAACAACCCTTTTGTGCGAATGAGTGTGAATGAGTGAATGGGGGAGGGAGGTTTTTTGGGTTGGTACACTAATTGTAAGTGTATCTTGTGTTTTTTATGTTGATTTAATAAAATTTAAAAAATTTAAAAATAAAAAATGTTTGTTTTTTTATTTTTTGTGCGGCCCGGTACCAATCGATCCACGGACCGGTGGTTGGGGACCACTGTTCTAGAGTGTTAAAAAAATACACGACCTATTTTAACCTTATGACTTACGGGACCCTGTGACGAAACTTTAGAGGAGCCCTAAAGGTTAAAAAAAAATAGATATATTGTTACGTTTTTTCTAATGAAAAATATCAAAATGGCCACCGCGTGCTTTCATTTTTTACTGTTAAGCTCCCTCGGCGGCGAAAGTTTGGACACCCCTGTACTAGTTGAACTTGCTGTCACTTTGTCACCATTATTCCAACGAAAAAAGCGCATTACGCTACACAAGTGACCCGCCCACCTCTACTCCCCGCCGGCCTGTTGGAGACTTTAAAAGAAGCCCTCCTATCCATCTGGTTCGGTATCCAGTGAACAAACGTCGCCTTGTTTGCTTGCTGTGCAGCAACACAACCAACAAGTCGACACAAGTGCAGCATTTGCACACAAACTCCCACGTTCAGCATGAAGATGATTCTGGCTTACTGGGATATTCGTGGGGTGAGTTTTATGCCTCTATTATATACGACAACTCCAACAGGAATGAATAGATAATATATTATTTTGTGCCGACTAGAGCTATAACGACATCAGTTAAAAAAAATACACATTACTATATAAGAATAACTTATACGTTTCTGCTTTTTCTGTGTTGTTGTGCAACAGATATTAATGCCAAGAAAGTGTATGAGTGAACACACTTAGCGTTTATGTCGTAATAATATCCGGATTTATCGGGGCTAATGCTAAAGCTAGCTCACTTGGCCGTCTCAAATTATCAAGTTTTAAATTAAAACTTTGAATAAAGCAAATGCGGTGAATTTGAGTCTAATAATAATTTTTAAATTGAAAAAAAAAAAACGCAATAGAATACATGCACGTACATACCTCCACCTAATTAGTGTTATTATCAACATGCTGTTGGCAGATAACTTTAGAATAGTTTTAATGTCACTATGTTCTTCTTATATTTCAATTATATGTTGTCCATACTTAAGAAATATGGTCATGCATTCGTTGGTTATCTAAATAGACCCTCAGTCTTATCTCAGTCAATAAACAAACAAAAGACTGTGAATGAATGAAAGATTGTTAAGTGCTTATATCTATCTAAGGCTATGTCTACACTAAGACAGATAACCCCTTAAAGTAATAATTATTTAAGCCCCGTTTCAGCCACACTAAATTATGGTTTATGTTCCCCTCCTCTGACAAATTTTTACACGGGTAAGTGTGCCGTGTATTTCTTGAATCTCCGGCTCTTAGCTTTGTATGGACTCATTGATCGTTTACAAACTGAGTTCGGAGAGGAAGTGACGCCAGAAAGACCGCGCCCCACACCGGAAGTGACGTCAGCAAGAACGCGCCACAGCCAGCTTCATAATAAAGCGGTTTCGTAACTCTGAGGTAAACACTGGAAATATGGAGGCGAGTCATCCAGACATACCCATGTCTCTCATTCTTCTACATGTACATACGCTTGTGGAAATCACACATGAATACCTTGAGAAAGCGATTGCAGCTATTTGGGATACAACACTTCTCAGACGGTAAGAGAACTTTCGTATGTCGAGGTCAGCTGTGATTCTACTTACCGAAAAACTTCGTCCATTTGTCGAAGAAGAGTCAACGAGAATGCGGGCTACCGCGGATGTGATAAAAAAGGTAGCGTGTGCTTTGTATTACCTGGCCGTCGAGGGAAGACTAACTACGGAAAACAGCGAATGCTTTTGGACTGGCAAAGCAGACTGTATCAGTTATTGTCCGCCATGTATGTTGCGGACTCAACGTCTAGGTCCAGAGTATATAAAGTCACCAAAAAGGAATGGACAATGAAGGTGAAGGCAAAAGAGTGAGGCGTGTCCTGACCAGATATCTAGATCCCGAGATTGATTGTTGACAAATGTTCTTTGTCACATTGTGTACTTTTGTGTCCAATAATTTTATTAATTTATGATGGCTCAGGTGTGATTCTCTACAGTAGAGCCCTACAGCACACTGGATTCCAGTTACTTGAAATACCACAACACTGGATATTCTTCAGTTAAGTTAAATTTAAGAACTTGCACACAAAGCAACACTGGAGGTGACTGATGCGCGCATTTTCCGCACATGCATACTAGGTCGCGTTGCGCCGGCTGACGGAGGAGGGGGACGGGGTCTTAAAGTGTGTGTGTGTGTGTGTGTGTGTGTGTGTGTGTGTGTGTGTGTGTGTGTGTGTGTGTGTGTGTGTGTGTGTGTGTGTGTGTGTGTGTGTGTGTGTGTGTGTGTGTGTGTGTGTGTGTGTGTGTGTGTGTGTGTGTGTGTGTGTGTGTGTGTGTGTGTGTGTGTGTGTGTGTGTGTGTGTGTGTGTGTGGTTAGGTGGGATTTACCCTGGATAATCTTATTTTAGTGTAAACGGGGCCTTAAAATGCAGAACAATTAAAACTGCCATTTGTTTTGAATGAAATTATTGTTTTGGCTGGGAAAAATGATCTATAATAATAATAATAATAATAATAATAATAATGGGGCGGCATGGCGCAGTGGGTAGAGCGGCCGTGCCAGGAAAAACTGAGGGTTGCAGGTTCGCTCCCCGGCTCTTGACATCCAAATTGCTGCTGTTGTGTCACCCTTTCCTCCAGTGCGCTCACACTGGTGAATGAATGATGAATGATAGGTGGTAGTCGGAGGAGCCATAGACGCAAATTGGCAGCCACGCTTCCGTCAGTCTACCCCAGGGCAGCTGTGGTTATGAAATAGCTTACCACCACCAGGTGTGAATGAATGATAGGTTCTCACTTCTCTGTGAAGCGCTTTGAGTGTCTAGAAAAGCGCTATATAAATCTAATCCATCATTATCATTATTATAATAGTGCGTTTTGGTCAGAAAATGTGTGTGCTTATTTTCTATGCAGTGTCCAACAATATCACTGATTGTGCCACCTTGATAATGCTTAACTTATTATTTGGCAACCATTTTGAGAGAGAAAAAATTAAAACAAATCACACACTGTACACTGGAAAGCCAAGGATGTCCTCTCCATAGTACAACAGTTTTATTTCTGATGATCTCACACGTTTTGGGAAAAAAACAACTTAATGTACTAATACAAGTACCGGTAATTAAGAAGTGCACCAAAAAAAAAAAAAAAAAAAAAGAATATTATCCACCTCAACAAGTTGTACAATTTCAAACATGTATTTTAACATCAACTTAAAGATGGCAGTTATGAAAAATATTTTGTTTACATTTTTTCCCCCCAACTCCTTTATTGTTCACAATGCTGAGTCACCATTACAAACGTCTTCTATAGCATTTACAGGCGAGGCCATTTCCAAGTGTGTTGACTCTTGTGTGAGCAGGATTAACCTGCTCAGGTCACTATCTGAAGCTTGACATCTGTGAGATTTTGAATATGCACCACGATGGCTATTGTGCCAACTGCTTTGAGAAGACCGCACCCGAATAGAGTGCTACCATGCATGTGTGCACATGTAGAGAAGAGTAAACAAATGAATGCGCAGGGAAATTATTTTGAACAAGAAAAGCAAACTTTCCAAACCTTTCTGGTTTTCTATGCAGCTGGCCCAGCCTATCCGCCTGTTGTTGGAGTACACTGGGACGCCATATGAAGACAAGTATTATGTCTGCGGCGAAGGTGAAGCTGCCTGCTTGACAAGTTTTACTGTACACACTTACTTACTTTGTATTGTTCTCTTCTTTCTATGTGCCCAGCTCCCAGCTTTGACAAAAGCTGCTGGCTAGATGAGAAGTCCGGCCTTGGAATGGACTTTCCTAACGTGAGTGATTAGTGATGACCCATTCATTTATTCATTCATTCATTCTAATATGATGCATGTTTGACTGCAGTTACCCTACTTGAAGGATGGAGACAGGATGATCGTGCAGAGTAACGCCATCATGAGATACATTGCTCGCAAACATAATATGTGTAAGTTTGAAATGCACTTGAAAAATTCCATCTCAGCTTGTGAAAGTGTACCATATAAAAATAACACATTTATTAAACCCAGATATGATTTTTGTTTGAAATGCTTAATTATCCAAGATAATCGAACCGTATGTGCACACTAAGATTACTAAAATCTAAACACCATGTGGTAAACAGCGTGTGCAGTCCATAAGATAGTGTGTACTATTAGTGGGTGTGTTGCATGTGATTTACTAAGACTGTGTGTGCAATTGTAAAGTGGTGCACTCAAAATTAGTATTTTGAGTGTACTATACTACCACGGAGAGGCTCTTCTCACTCCGTTTGACACGCCAAAAAAATGCATACTTAAAGAAGTTATAAATATTTTAGTATATATTCTATGTGGAAAAAAACTAACGTAATTTTAAAAAAAAAAAGGACACCAAAATACTTTAATCAGGCCCTTAAAGGGGAACTGCATTTTTGGGGAATTTTGCCTGTCGTTCACAATCATTATGAAAGACAAGAACACACGTCTTTTTTTTCTTCTTTTTTAAAAAAAAAAATGATAAAAAGCGCTTGGAAGGTGTGGCTAATGGGAGTCACCGTTGTAGCCTTCAAAACCCTCTAAAACAGCTTCAAAACCTTTCATTAACATTTTATATGCACACTTCAAGTCTATATATAATGTAGTAACAGACACGTTCATAACAATATGCAATATGTTTAATATTTACCATATTTTGATCATTTAATCACTTCTTCCGCGCATTGATTTCAGTTTCCATAGCAGCGCACGTCCGACTTCCAGTGTGTTCCTACTTCGGGATATAAATCTCTTGTGTGTGTTCTAATCATGGTAGATTAGGCAGAAAACAATGAAGATGACTATTTTTGGACAAATGAGCATTCACAAACATATATTTTTAAACTTGAATGAAAGGAGGATAAAATGCTGCTTCTAGAAGCAAGCACGAAGGAAGAGTGAAAGGTTGGAAGCTGATAGAGGTGAGGTATAAGCCACTTGAAGCTACAAATGTGGAATTTGGAGACATGCAATTTCGACATAAATGGCGTGCTTACCCCAAACAAACCAGAAAAAACGTCCCCGGCCAGCTAGACCCAAGAGACAACTAACTGTCCATCGAGTGAGTCGCACTTTATATCGATCATGACACACACAGCACGTTATGCCTGTTATTACAACTACAGTACACACACTGTCTGGCTAACTGTGTACAAACAAAACATGAAATGTGGGCTAATACTTTACAGATACTGTAATATGATTGTTCATGTTTTTCAATCAGTACAGATTGGTGTCCTATCGCATTGTGTTGTGCACTACCAACGCAAACACGTTTCTTGCTGGCGTAGAAGCTAGCTTTATCTCTTGTTGTAGTTAGCTTCTACCGCTAATACTATAGCATGCTGATGTGTTAGTACGCTAGAAAAAAGAGTTCCTCAGTGTTCGCTTTTACAATAAGGTTACAAAACGTAAATTAAGTATTGGTGCCATTTTTTTTAATGCACTTTTAAAGTGATTTTGTGGTACAATTGATTTCTCCTATTAGCTGTATTGCTAGCTACCTAGAACAAGCTGATTTTTACATGTTAGAATGCAAAAAAACAAAACCCTTTTGTCCTCTTGTCTCTCCATGATGGTGAACGATAGGCAAAAATCCCCCAAAAAGTGCAGTTCCCTTTTAAGTCCTCATGCAGCTCTAAAATTATGAAAGAATGTTGCTGAGTAGACGATATGTGTAATATTTTAATTTATGACCGTACAAAATGTTGACACACACACACACACACACGTAGGACAGAGGATTGTCGTCTGTCTTTGCAGCGCAAGCACTGATCCTGCCTTGTGTGGAACTCTGTTTGCGTGTGCTAAATACATTTGCAAAATATTGCTCGCAAAACTGCGATGAGTGTTGATAACTTACATTGCGCATGCTAAATAATTACATTTACGTCTTCTCCTCCCAGTATTGTGGGCCTTTTCGATGATCAGCATATATTTTGCATATTAATGAAGACACACAAAATGGATTGCACGCCTTATACTACTCACTTAACAAACACAATCCAATTTGCACACATTTAGTAGATCCGTTTTTGTTTTTTTAGTACCGTATTTTTCGGACTATAAGTCGCAGTTTTTTTTCATAGTTTGGCCGGGGGTGCGACTTATACTCAGGAGCGACTTATGTGTGAAATTATTAACCCATTACCGTAAAATATCAAATAATATTATTTAGCTCATTCACGTAAGAGTCTAGACGTATAAGATTTCATCGGATTTAGCGATTAGGAGTGACTGTTTGTTTGGTAAACGTATAGCATGTTCTATATGTTATAGTTATTTGAATGACTCTTACCATAATATGTTACGTTAACATACCAGGCACGTTCTCAGTTGGTTATTTATGCGTCATATAACGTACACTTATTCAGCCTGTTGTTCACTATTCTTTATTTATTTTAAATTGCCTTTCAAATGTCTATTCTTGGTGTTGAGTTTTATCAAATACATTTCCCCAAAAAATGCGACTTATACTCCAGTGCGACTTATACTCCGAAAAATACGGTACACGCAAACCTTTAGTAAAATGTATTTGAATACATTTTGGTCCAGATTACTGGGGCCGTACTTATCAAGCTTCTCAGAATTACTCCTAAGAAGTCTGCTAAGAGTTGACTTAAGAGTAAATAAATTCTTGGCTGAAAGCTGCACTTAAAAGTTAGTTATCAAGCGTCTTACTCACACTTTCAGCGAAGTGTAGGACTGAATCTTAAGTGTCACACTCAGAGCTGAATTACGACATTACTATGTGCCGTAAACGGAATTTTAGGTGACGTCATTTCTGTGTCCATAGAAATGACCAATCACGGAAGGGAATCCGTTGTCTAAGAATAAAGAAATATCTTGGAAGTATTTAAGTGGACAATGGGAGTGTATATTTTGACAATAAACTACAAAATAATACAAAACAAACTAGTCCCCGCCGGCACTCACGCTACCGCTCCCTCTCTTCTATCGCCCACACACTCACTGACGTCACTCACCTCACGGCCACACACATACGCTACTCTCATAACATTTTCTTTCCCATTCATTAATTAGGCAACTAATTTGAAACTGGTGTGGGTGGCTCTATATATACTAGCCCACTGCAGACACATGCAGAAATCAACAAGGAATCGAAAAGTATTAAATCTGTGACAAAAATAATATCCGCTCTGTCTAAACCAGGGGTCACCAACGCGGTGCCCGCGGGCACCAGGTCGCCCGCAAGGACCAGATGAGTCGCCCGCGGGCCTGTTCTAAAAAAAAAAAAAAAAAAAAAAAAATTAAAAAAAAATTATTTTATTTTATTTATTTTTTTTTTTTTAAATTAAATCTACACAGAAAAAAATTAGGGAACACAACAGATTGCATATAATTTATAAACAAAATTACATTTTCAAAATAAGCATTTATGTACAGTCCATATTATGTCCAGGTCACTCAAATTAGGGAACACAACAACATATATCATATAATCTATAAACATAATTATACTTTCAAAATAAGCCTTTGAGGACTTCTCATCTTTTTTTAAATGTTTTTTGGCATCATTATCGTTTTCAACCATGTAACTTTCTAAAGTTAGAAAATACTGAATAAATGTTTTAAAGAAAGTAATACTAAGTGAATATCTGTTTTTGGCCTTAAAAATAAATTTTTTACCGAGTACTATAATTAAATTGACTAAATCATGATTGTCAATGAACTCTCCTAAAATAACAGAAACCACATTTGTGTACCACTCAATGTTTAAATAGATCTTTGGAACAATTGATGCTTTTAAAGACAGACACATAGCTTCAAGGTTGAGAAGTTTCAGGCCCCCATATTCATACTCTTTGTACAAAACCTTTCTTTTAATCTTTTCTGGTTTGCCGTTCCAGACAAAATCGAAGACCCTCCCCTCATAAATCTTAAAAAAGTTTTGTGATGGAGCTGCTAATGACAAAAACAAATAAATAAATTGAGGAATATTTAACGAGTTGGCAATAGACATTCTACCATACAAGGTTAGGGATTTCCCTTTCCATAATTGCATAATTTTGTCCAGCTTTCTTAGTCGATTATCATAATTTACTGAGCCTAGATCTTCCAGATTTTCTGGGACAGCAACACCAAGTATGTTAACTGGTCCATCTGTCCACAAAACAGGCACTTTGCATTCCATTCGAAAGGACGTTCCCTTTAGATTTCCGATCCTTAACATTTTACATTTATCATAATTAAGCTTAAGGCCAGATTGCTGTGAAAATATGTCCAAAAGATTAAGAAGATTCCGCAAACAATGAGGACAAATCTTATCTTTTGGAATCAGCCTTTTCTGACATGAACTTCATCAAGAACAAACACAGAACACGCCTCACTGATGCACATCTGCAAGACTCACTCAGAGTTGCAGTGTCAAGTTACACACCAGAGTACAACACACTAGTTAACAGCATGCAATGCCAGGCTTCCCACTAACTGACAAAGAAACAGATAACAGATTTGGTGTCCAGTTCAAAGTGTGACATGATTTAAAAATTTGAGAGTTTACTTTTGTATTTTACATGAGTTATTATTTGTACAAACATGGTGCAAAGTAATTCATGATTTGTTAAAAAATGTTAGTGGCTAGCTAGTTAAAATGGGATATTGTGATTTCACAAGACTGTCTTAGAAGTGATCATTTGAAAATGTTCAATTTGAAAAATGTGCACTTAGAGAAAATATAAAAATAAAGTGTTGAATATTGATATTTATCTGTTTCTATATATATTTATTGTGAGAAATCATTAAGATCAGTGTTTCCACAAAGATAAATATCATTAATTATTAATAATAACAGAGTTAAAGGTAAATTGAGCAAATTGGCTACTTCTGGCAATTTATTTAAGTGTGTATCTAACTGGTAGCCCTTCGCATTAATCAGTACCCAAGAAGTAGCCCTTGGTTTCAAAAAGGTTGGTGACCCCTGGTCTAAACGATACCGTTTGATCAGCTGCTCGTCATCAAAAAAAACAAAAACATTGTTCCGTTCCCTGAACGTTCGCGCACGTCTCTCTCGCCTCAGTGCCATCCCCTGCTGGCAACTCCTAACCACTTAAGACACCTCTGAAGGTCTCTTAAATATCGTGGAGAGTAGGAGTGATTCTTAGACTTAAGAACGTTGATAAAAAGCTTTTATTCTTAAGTTTGAGAGTAGGACTAAATTTCGCAAATTCTCAGGACTTAAGTGTAAAATGGCACTCTAAGAAGCTTGATAAGTACGGCCCCTGATCTACATAATAACCCTACAGTACATTGGAACTCTGTGGCAGAACACAATCAGTCCTGTTAGGGTTGGTCAACCTCTAATATGTTCATATTTTGAAACAAATACAGAGATTAATTGTAGTGTCAAACTGTTGAAATCCTAAAAACTTTAACAAAGTTTCAAGGTCAACTAACATCATAATTGCTGGTGTATGCCACTGGTTCAAAGTAAAAATATAAATAAAAAACATTACCAAAAACACCACCAATTAGCATGTCACATTAGTGGTTTCAAACAACAGATTAAAAAAAATATATATATTATATATTATATAAATCAACTTTAACACTCATGCAAGTGTAAAAATAAGTTCAACACCTAATCTTAAGTAATGTAAGGCAAAGGTGATCAACATAAAAACATTTTTTTTAACATTCTTTGGTTTTAAGTGTAAACATTACCTGCTGGTAAAATATTAAGACCTAAAAATACTTACACCTTTAACTTTGGCGTAAGGTAAAGTTGATTGATGTCACAGATGGGGCGCAGTTTTTTTCAACAATTGTTGGTCTGACAAGTGTATAAGAATAACGCTCAAATTTCACCTTGAATGAACGCTTATCTATTGATTTTAGATCATTTGTCACTACCTTAACAAAATAAACAAGTCGTGCTGAACAAAAGTATTGAGACACTGCTTGAATGTGAGTTTGCTCTTTTGGACTAATTGTCCCAAGAAAGTAAAAATGACATGAACATAATTTAGTGCTTGCGAAACTGAGCTCTCACAAGACAACTCACATGACTGCAGCTACAGTCCTGAAGTCTTCCTGCGCAACTCTCCTCCCCCCAAATATTGCATAATCCCACATTTAATGACTTTGAAGAAAATCAACTTCCACTGCATTCTATTGTTTTGAACATGTGCTTGCTTTTCCTGCTACTTCTTTGATATAAAGCATGTTTTTGTTTCGTGTTTGAGGGTTTGACATGCTGTGCTTAGAAGAACATTCCACAAATCCAGCAATATTTTGTGGTTGTGCTGTTGTGCTGTTGTTTGGGACAAGTGTTGTAAATTAGCTTTGTCTACAAACACTGTGATGCATGCATCGGATAACTGTTTCAGATGTCTGTTTTTGTATCTGTCCCTATTTCAAATAAACCTCTATAAAAAAAAAAAAAAATCTAGAATGGAAAAAAAAAACTATTGAAGCACATATTGTTGCTACATTATACCACACCATCAACCCCAAAAACCGTCACACTAACCAAAATATGTATTATTGTTTAACTGTAACATGAGGTATTTATTATTGTAGTGTGTGTGTGTGTGTGTGTGTGTGTGTGTGTGTGTGTGTGTGTGTGTGTGTGTGTGTGTGTGTGTGTGTGTGTGTGTGTGTGTGTGTGTGTGTGTGTGTGTGTGTGTGTGTGTATATATACACACACATATATCATTTTATTGATTTATTATTGGCAAAATTACCATGTGTAAGACTACCAGAAAATGAACAAGAGAGTATGAATAAAAACTGTAAAGATGTGTGACTGTATAAAATGTTTTGAATGTAAGCATGTGAAATGTTATTATTGTTGTACTTTATCTTACTTGTACCGTATTGGGGCCCCCGCTTATAAGCTATTACAGCTTCTTGGGAGTTTAATTTTACAAATATTATACAATTAAGTGTATGGGCTTTTATACTGTTTTGTAAATAAAGAGAAGTGAATTGAACTACCGCTACAGCTAACACCCCGTCTTAAATTTGGTCCCAGGTGGTGAGACGGAGGATGAGAAGACCCGTGTGGACATCTTGGAGAACCAGGCCATGGACTTCAGGAATGGTTTTGTGATGTTGTGTTACTCCGACTTTGTGAGTAATGCTCTTTACAAATGAATGGGGGTGTCCTGATCCGATACTGATATTGGGTATCAGTCCAATATGGGCAAAAAATAAGTTTGGTATCAGCTATCATGTAAAATCTCAGATAGAAGTTTTGATACAAGCAGTCCTGCAGCATGTTCACTTGTACTTAATTGGTGTATCTAAATGTCCCCCAATAAGTATTTTAGTGAAGTCACTTATAAAAGGTAAACATGGTGGTCACACAAAAGCACACACTCAGATTTTTGTTAGCATTTATTTTATATTTAGAATGCATTAAAAACAAAAACTTTCTTGATCATGTTTTTTATGATTGTGAACGATGGGCAAAATTCCCCCCCAAAAAATGTTACGTGATTCCATCAAATAACAATGCGGCATACATGGATGGACATTAAGATGACAGAAAAGATATCCCTGCCAAAAATCCCAACTTTGTGTAAATATATTTACTAATAGGAGATTTATTATAGAATTAAAGAAGAGGCAGCATTCTTATACTTTCTGTAACATCCAGGAAGAAATGTCAGCCTGCCTGAAAAACGTCACATCTATAAGCTATAAGAAGAATATAATTTATTTTATTTAAATGTCCGTAATATTTCAGGGTTCCTTATGAGGAAACCTTACAATGTATCAAATCCATAAACTGCTGTAAAATTGTATACAATTGAGTAGATGGCGAGTAATTGTGATGTAGAAAAATCCCATATTTTTACCAATTTTCTTTAGAAATTTCCCATTTTTTGAAATGCAAATATTGATGCTCCTCTTAGACACAGGTAATAAAGGTGTTTGTTAGTGATGGGTCCGGCAACACAGATGCATCGGCGCATGCGTTGAGCTCATAGAGCAAAACCCTGTGTCGGTGCGCGTGCCGCTTTTAGAAAGTCACGTGACCGATCATGAGCTGTTTAGGTCACATGACCGATACACGAACTGTGTCGCACTCCCGCCTCCTCTGTGCCCTGTGAGCGGGTCTTTTCTACAGCCGGAGAAATAATAACTAAGAAGAGAAATCGTCTAAAATGTAATACTTTGGAAAAACTGTTTTTTTTTTAAATAAAAATGTGTAAAAAAAAAATAAAAAAAATCCCAGTCCACAAGCATCCTCATTCACAACACGTTTTCTTAGATTTCCATGTTATGATACATGTTCACATTATTTATTGACTGTATCTAAAAAAGATGAAAATATATTTTTATTTAAATGAAGATATGAAATAATCCTAAATGAAATACAATGACTTGGTTTATATTATTGTATATACTAGGTCATAAAATCAGTGTCAGTTGAGTCGGTCCATATGTTGCCTGTAGGGATTTTTAATGTCCAGCAGATGTCAGTATTTAGTGACACAATATTAATACAGTTTTGCAATGTGTCGAAACGCTTCATGACGCCTCATCAACCCATCACTAGTGTTTGTGAAATCCCCTGATGTTGTTTGGTGCTAAACTAACCTCAACATTATGTCGCTACTTTCCTAAAAAATAATGTAACAAAAAAAACAACTTAAAGCTTTTTCCAGCTGCTTACTGACATATACTATTTATGTTTGAATAACTTTTACTACAAATGTATATCGGCTCCAAATGTCGGTTATTGGCCTCCTTGACGACTAATAATGGGTATCGGTCCTGGAACAAAAAACATATCGGCCAATCTCTAAAACCTATCATTGTCCTGAAAAAATTCACTTGACCTTTTCTAACATTCCATACTACAAAGAAGTATTTACTATGATGGGATTAATATCTGTATCAACCAATAATGAATATTGGACACCCCTATAAATGAATCTGATTTAAAAGTCACATAATTCTCTCTCCGTCAGGACAAGATAAAGCCAGGTTACCTGGAGAAGCTCCCTAATGTACTGCAGCAGTTCTCCACTTTCTTGGGGGACAAGAAGTGGTTTGCTGGTGACAAGGTAGTTTTTTTTGGTGGCTAGATACTGGAAAATAACAAGTTTTAACTAAATATGAATGGTTTTCTGTGTACAAGATCACATTTGTGGACTTCATCATGTACGAGTTGTTGGACCAACACAGGATGTTTCACAGCACGTGCCTGGATAAATTCAAGAACCTCAAAGACCTCCTTACTCGTTTTGAGGTGAGAGCAGTCTTTTAGGAAATGCCAAGTCCTTCTCTCTTCCTCCTCTCGGTGCATCACAACAGGCAATATGTTTAATAATTATTCTGACGTTTTATTGCCGTTGCAGTCTCAGGAGAAGATTGCGGACTACATGAAGTCTAAAAGATTCCTGAAGAACCCGGTCAACAACAAGATGGCCAAATGGGGCAACAAGAAGGAGTAAAGAAGTGATGAGCTGTCATTGCTCAATGGCTGTGGTTTCATTCTGGGTTGAACACCAATTTTAGTTCTATTATTTTGTCTCCAAAAGGTGGCACAGCTGATTTGAGACTGGATTTCTAGCACTTAATTTACTTTTTGACATTGAGCACATTAAAGTTAAAATATTTCTCAGTTTGCGTCTTTATTTTCACTTCTTTCTCACAATTAACTTGAAATACTGAAAATATATAACTGAAAAAAAGCTTGAAAGCATTTCAATGTATGTTTAAGATTAAATGAGTACATTTTATTAACATGCTTTTAATAATTGTACACAACAAAAGAAGTTTGTTTGCTATATAAATAATTGTAAATGGAAAGAAATGTCCACAGAATGACCATGGAGAAGAAAGTGTGGTCGTTAGTAGCGTCCATCATACAGGCCTGAGGGTTCACTGGCCAGCTGCAGGGGGACAAAGAGTCAAACATTGCTGCTGTGATGCATTTGTATTGAGTGTAAACACTTACTGCAATGGCTGATTTGATGGCCTGCAGCTGGAAGAAGACCTTTGCTCCTTCCTCTGGACACACAATCCTCATCTCGTCCTTGCTCATCTGCAGCAGCATATTACCCGTCAGCACCCCGAGGCTGGCGACAGTGCTGCTCCAAAGGTGGCACGTTTACAGGACGTTCAGCACTATTAGAATGAATCTGGATTGGTCCACTCACATCTTGGAGAAGCCTTTGTGCTGCAGCCATGCTCGCACCTCTGCAGGCGAGGACATCATGTTTAGAGGCGCCGGCCCGCGGGACGATCGCTGTCGGGTGCAATGAAACACACTTGAAGTAAAATCAAGGATTCTTGAGCAGAGCAAGCAGTGAGCTCACCATGTCCTCCACTGGTATCCCCCTCCTGATGGGCTCCAGAACATTCTGAGGAACGTTGCCTTGCTCCCCATGCTGGTTGCGTACCAGCCACCATTGCTTAGACTTTTGTACCACCTGTAGGAGATCACCAGATGATGATGCTCACATCCACATCTATGCTGCCAAAACAAGACGTCTCACCTCCACCACATCACCCTTCATGGCGGTGAGCTCACGGTTGTTTCGAGCCACAATGTCATACATGACTCGCATGAGCTCGCTGCCTTCTCGGGTGTACCCGGGGGGTTCCCCGGGTGGGTAACGCTGGCTGTTGGTCCTGCTCACATGGTCGTTTTGGTAAGGAAGCTGGGCAGGCTTGTGGGGCGCAGGTGGCTGCCAGCTGCTATAGAACTCGGGGAGGTAAGGCGGGACATCGTCGGGCCACCGAGACCTGTGATGTGACAGCGGGGCACACAAGGATCGACTAAAAAGGAGGAACTGTGATTAAATATTCATTTTGGCAGTTCATTGCCACCACACCTCTTTGTTACATGAGAGCCAACACATGTCACATGTAAAAACAGATGGAGAACAACTTCTTCCACTACAATTCTTACTATGTAAATACAAGTCCAGTAGAAAAAATGCATGAATGGATGGGTTCTCAAACTTTTTTAACCAAGTACCACTTGAGAAAAAACTTGGCTCTCCAAGTACCAATATAATGACCAACATTAAAATACAGTAGCGTAGTAGGCTTAAATATTCATTAAAAACAACACAGGTTATATGGGCCACTGTAACATAACACAGTTTGAATATAGGAAAATAAAACACTGTACTTTAATCAAGTGATTGTTTGACATGCCACTAGATAGAGCCCAGGTACCACAGTTTGAGAATAGTCTATTATATCACCCCTTAAAATATGTACTCTTAAGACTGCTCCAAAATTTCACATCCAAGTCACAAATTTTCAAGAATTGCAATTTTTCTTTGTAAGAATCCATTTTAGAATAATAATCAACAATTTTTGATATTATTGATAATGTTGCTTTCATTATTTTAGTTCCTTTTTGTGGTATTGTATTTAAAAAGTATTGAATTTGTCTTCACAACTGTAAATGTCTATCCTTCGTATTGTAAAGCAGGGATTGGGTTGGAGTTGCTCAATTTGTTTTTATTAGAATGATTAAAATTCTGTGACTTAAAAAAAAAAAAATTGTAAAACTATATTTTTTTTAAAAACGTTTTTAGGCCAACACTGTGTATGTCATTGTGTCATACGTCTGCAGTTATGAGTTTTTGTAACCTGTAATCCGTTTTGAAAAGGTTTTATTATAATCTATATACAATATATATAAAGTTATATATTTGGAGAATGGTGTTGAATCAGGAACTGATATGAATCGTCACCCCAAGAATGGGAATCAAATCGTGAGGAGTCCAATTATCTATTATTTATTGTCATAACTTAAAACCGAAGCAAGTTTGTGTTTTTTTTTTTACAAAAGACCTATAAAATATGGTAACACTTTACAAGTACACATAATTACACATTCATAAAGCATTAGAAAATACTGAATAATTGATCAATGTTTTGCTGTATGAATAATATTAATAAAAGCCTAATGGTTGCATTTTGACTGCAGACCTTTCAGCAATATCAGCAGTCCACACATCAGGTGTGTCCTCATGTGACTAACAGTCATAAAGTGCAACATATCACTTCATATCGCAAGATGAACTAGCTGTTATGAAAGAGCTTCAGATTAACATACCCTTCTTCAGAAAAACAAGTGGGAAACCTTCCAACAACTGTAAGCAGAATTTTTTGGGAAAATGAAACCACTTGTATACTTTTATTCAAACTGGAATTTGATTAGATGCATGTTTTTGATTTTTGATTTTTTTTTATGCATGCTTTGTATCTAAACAAAATCATGGAAAAATAAATGTGTCAACAATAAAAGAATGTGTGCAACACAACAAATTCAACTCAAACTGTACACCTGTCTTCAAAGACCAGTACTCATGATATGCACCACAGGAGACACAGAACACTCTGGAACATTTGACATTATGTTCTCAACAATGACGGAGCAGGAAGGTGCTCGGAATACTTTTGCGGTAAAAATTATTCAAGCAAGCATGGAGGGGCGGCCATGTTTGTGTGGTTATTAATGTTAATGTAATCTCAACCAAGCGTGGGGTCATGATAGTCAGAGCTTTTTCTTCTTGTCACTATCTGTTCTTTTCCTGTTAATATCTGGTTACTTACTGTTGTAACATGTTTTATCTACACGTCTGTTAAAATGTATTGCTGTTTCAATACTTCACATTAGTTTTGGGCAATACTACAATTTGAGCATCAATCCAATACCAAGTAGTTACAGGGGCAGTATAGGTCATACCAATGAATAGAATAGAATAGAAAGTACTTTATTGATTCCTAGAGGAAATTCAGCACCACAGTTCGCTCACAATAAACACGTAGGTATTTTTTACATGAGAATAATACAAATACAGTCTATTATACAGCATTATTTACATGTGAATAATATAAATACAGTCTATCATACAGCATTATTCACATGTGAATAATATAAATACTGTCTATTATAAAGCATTATTCACATGGGAATAATATAAATACAGTTTATTATACAACATTATTTACATGTGAATAATATAAATACAGTCTATCATACAGCATTATTCACATGTGAATAATATAAATACAGTCTATTATAAAGCATTATTCACATGTGAATAATATAAATACAGTCTATTATACAGCATTATTCACATGTGAATAATGTAAATACAGTCAATTATACATTCAAGATGCTGATACAGATACAGTACTTTAATGTTTTAAGATAATTTAATGATTACATTTTTGATCACAATTATAATCCGACAAAAACTCGGGATAACAGTGTAACGTTTTCAATTAAACATTTTAATTATTGCCTACTATTGGCTCTAAATTAAATCCTTTAGTTGTTTTTTACCTTATAGCCCTCCTATATCCAGAGACTGGGGTTGTAAACGATAACAAAAAGGACGAAATAGTTTTTCATTATAAAAAATATTGATTTAACCACTGTAATGTCGACCATATACCAACACTATGACAGACAGCAGCTTTATTTTGTCCATTCTTAACATGTACAAGACACATAAGAACTGAAATTACATTTTCCTTCCAATACTTGGTATTGTATCGACCCGCTCACCTTTTAATGTTCCTGAGGGAACTCTCCTGAAGGAATCAACAAATTACTATCTATATATCTATCTATCTACCTTTGTTTACATTCAATGGCTTGGCGGCCTACAGCGTGTAGTGAAGCATGTTTACCTTACTAGCAAGCTTAAGTTATCAGAGAACAGAGGACTTAGGATGCTAATTTGACCATAACGATATCAATGAGCAAATAAGAAGACTGATGTGACAGAGTGAGTCCATCCTGACATCTTAATGAGTGATGTGATGGCAAATGTCATTTTATGTGTCACTTTGCTACCTCTAAACCAGGACTTCCTTGTAAAAGAAGTTATTAATCTCAGTGGGGGGTTTTTTCCCTGGTTAAATGAAAAAAGAATAAACAAGCTGCTCTGGAATAGATGTTGACGTTGATATTTCTATTGCTATATGCTATGTAATTGTTCTGATAGACAAAGTGTGGAAGAAAAGGGGTCGTCCTACATTGTTATTATTTTTGACCAATAATGAAATCATTCCTCTCCTTGTGTCTCTATACCTGGGGATGTTCCAGCTGTCTCCCAGAGACCTCCACAGCTGGTCTTCCTCGGGGCCGACCACCTGCCTGAGCAGCCTCAGGGCCGCCTCCGTCAGCAAGGGGGAGACCACTGTGGGCGGCAGCTGTGCGTGGTAGTGAGGCAGGATCTGGGCGGCAAATGAAGTTTATTTGATGGTTTTTGTGCGGCAGGGAGCTAAGAAATCCAGAGAGGGAAGCGCTTACTGTGGCTAAACTGGTAAATAAGATGTGGACATAGTCAGGAGCGCTGGGGTTGGACAGAGAGCCGTGCAGCTGTCCCTGTAACGTATTTCCACTTATACACAGGATCCATGCAGTGCAGTCAGAGGGAGCATGTGCACTTACCAACAGGTTAAATCCATATTTTATTTTCTGAAGACAGGAGACAAATTCCTGAGTGGGAGGCAGAGGGGCAGCTGGACACAAAGCATGTAACACGTCAACCATCACAACATGCGCCGTGTCCACAAGCAAAGACTTCACCTGTGCTCCTGGAGCTTTTCTTCTTAAACACGCCTTTCTTTTTGCCCTTGTCGCTCTGCTGGGGGGGAGTCACGTCTGTGGCAGCAAACACTTTCCCTATGAAGGTCTCCAGATCATCCAAAACGTGGTTTAAAATGTCCTGTGGGGCGGAGGGGACACATGTAATGAATGAGCGCCAAGTGGTGAGAAGTATATTTTTGCCACTGACCGTGTTCCTGCCAACATCCGTCTGCTCCGACACATCTGCTCGGCCGTGGGCGCCGCCAACTTCACGCCGGTACGCTGCTTCCTTTTTGGGGGTGTAGTAGCTAGGAGGAGGAATGTCTTCTGATTGGATACAAGGATGGGCATATGGACAGACACAACATTAGGTACACCTGCACAATCTAATACAACAACATCTAGATTCCAAATTCAGTGTTGAGCAAATAAATAACTCCTCTCACTACCTTCCAGGTGAGACACTTAGGAGGTTTTTTATTTCAATTCAATTTCATAATCTCTCATCAATGTTAACACAGTACAGGCTGCTCTTTAAGAGGGTAACAGGAAAAGAAGAGAATAATTCACTTTTGTTAACTAAGACTTATTTGCTACATTTATTTAAATGTTACAATATTTAAAAATACATATTTGTAAATGGCTCTGCCTCACTACACTGATAATATGTTCTTGCTACTTTCCAAATACAAATTACAATCATTACATTTGTCAAGTTCAAGTTTTACAGTTTAACTCATCAACTGTCCTGTACTAGAAACATTACCAGGTTCTGGGTCAGTCCACTGTGGCAGAGGGCGCTCCGACCTCTGTGGGTTTCTTTCCCACGGTCCAACACGAGGTCCAGCCTGATTGAAATTGTCTGAAACCAGGATACATTTTTTCAGTACCATTTCCAGAGGCAGCTACACCCATATACATCCATATATACATACATCCATATATACATCCATCCATCCATACATACACATACATACATACATACATACATACATACATACATACATACATACATACATACATACATGAAGTTAAAGTGCCAAAGATTGTCACACACACACTAGGTGTGGCGAAATTACATCCATCCATCTATCCATAAATACATACATATACATACATAAATACATACACACATACATACATACATAATATACATACATACATAATATACATCCATACATCCATATACATACATCCCTACATACAGTACATCCATCCATTTGTATACATACATACATATGTATACATCCATCCACCCGTATACATACCTACATACATACATACATCCATCCATACATACATCCATCCATACTTCCATACATGCATACATCCATCCATACACCATCCATACATACGCACACAATCTAACAAACTCCAATACAACAAAGCATAGACAAAGATAATACGACAGAATTTAAACATTACTACTTGCAGTTGATAAGAGCAAAGTTTACCAGGTTCTCTGTCAGTCCACTGTGGTAGAGGGCGCCCTGGAGGCGGCAGTGATGATTGGTGAGGTCTTTCTTGCTGGAAACTTCCAGGAGATCGAAGCCCGATAGTGTTCTCGCTGTTACTTCTGAAAAGTATCACAAAAAAAATACAACTTTGCTACCTATCTGATTGTCTAATGTTGTCCTGTGTTCATCCAGAGCAGTAATTCTTAACCATAGGGCTAGCGCCCATTGTTGGGCAGTGAGCGCCCCATAGTGGGCCACCAAAAAATATCTGTTTCTCAGCTGTGGTCAGCATGGGCTGTAGCGGTACTCAATTGTAATTAGGCTTGTACGGTATACGGGTACTAATAAAGTACAGCGGTACCAAGGAATTGAAAATGGTACCATACTACCTTTGAAAAACACAGGTATCTTTTTCACCCGCAGGCCGCCGTGCTGCGGTGACGTTGCCGAGCTGAGTAGCATGTTGAGTGAGTGAGCGCGCACACACTAACAGAGAGCTGAAGCAGAAACACCACGGGAAGGAAAAATGCCAAATAAAGGCAATTCTAGTGATTAATAAAGAGGGTGCGGGAAGTGCAATACGGAGATATCTGGGCTTCAAAACTATCGATCAAGGTGACGCTTTAAATACGGAAGATTTAAAACCTTTACATAACAAGCATCCAGACTTGCATCATAAGTTTAAAGGTAATGTAGTTAACCAGTGCCCCTGCTGTGCACATATAGATAAGTAGATACGCACGGCACGCAGCTGGTTGCCAATTATTAGTGGAGTCCAAACCGGCCCACATTGCGTAAACTAATGCAAGTGAAAAAACTGGATTTTGTAACAAATTGCTACAAGTTGTGTTTTATCTTTAACAATGTGTGTTTTACTGCTACATGTCTTATCTGTGTACTTTTAGCCATAGTACCGTATTTTTCTGACTATAAGTCGCCGTTGTTTCATAGTTTGGCCGGGGGTGCGACTTACTGTATACTCAGGAGCGACTTATGTGTGAAATTATTAACACATTACCGTAAATTATCAAATAATATTATTGAGCTCATTCACGTAAGAGACTAGACGTATAAGATTTCATGGGATTTAGCGATTAGGAGTGACAGATTGTTTGGTAAACGTATAGCATGTTCTATATGTTATAGTTATTTGAATGACTCTTACCATAATATGTTACGTTAACATACCAGGCCCGTTCTCAGTTGGTTATTTATGGGTCATATAACGTACACTTATTCAGCCTGTTGTTCACTATTCTTTATTTATTTTAAATTGCCTTTCAAATGTCTATTCTTGGTGTTAGGTTTCATCAAATACATTTCCCCAAAAAATGCGACTTTTTTCCTTCTTTATTATACATTTTCGGCCGGTGCGACTTATACTACGGAGCAACTTATAGTCCGAAAAATACGGTATTGTTTTTAGTAATTACCACTGATTGTATTTGTCTTAAAGTATAGACCAAGAGTGGCAAACATAAATCATGAAGCATTTGATAAAATGTCAGTAAACTATTCTAGTCTAATCCTAGATTATGGCAGACTATATGAAATATATAAAATTGTAAATTGTTCTTTGAGTGCAACAAAACAGGCCAATGTGTTTAATGCCTTTTCATTTTTGTTGTAATCTTCTAAAATTGTTCTTTGAGTGCAATAAGACCCATACGTTTAATGTATCGTAAGATTTTTTTGTTAAATTTAAACCCAATTTTTTTTTTTGTGGTCCCCTTTATTTTGAAAAGTAGCGAAATACATTTTGGTACTGGTACTGGTACCTAAATATTGGTATCGGGACAATCCTTGTTGTAATACACTTGTCTACCATAGGCAGTAATGACAATATCAAACAAACAGAAGAAGTCTGGAGCTAAAGTCATAGAAGTTTCTTAAGCACAAAAATTATGACTAATTTGGTGAAACGGTATTTTCTTTTGCACTTAAATTACATTGACAACTTATTTAGGAAACATACATATTATTATTATTATTATTAATTTAGTTAGAATGTATTTACTTTAAATGCTGCATCATTCGTATGTACAATTCATCAGTTTTTATGAGTCCCTCCTTTTGCAATATATTTGATAAGTATTTATTTTTGTAATCAATGTGACCTAAGCCTTGATAATAATATTTGTGATGAATGGATTTTATATAATTTCACAAGTTTATCCTGTTAAACTGAAAGGAGGTTGGATATAATTATTAAATACGATTAAAATCAGGAGTATGATTATTAATTCAATGTCAATATTTGAGTGGGCTTGTAGTGGAAAAGTTGGGCCCTGAGGTCAAAAAGGTGAAGAACCCCTGATCCAGAAGACAAAGTGTGTGTCAATGTACCTTTGGACTGTCTGTTCAAAGCGTGGTTGCACTTGGCCACCTCCTTTTTGGACAAACTTGTCTAGATCACTCTTTAGGAGTTCAGCCTATAGTAAAACAAAACAAAAATTACAATTTCAATAGGGTCCTCTGTCCCAAAGGGACATTGCGGTCCCTAATTAATTGTAATAAGAAAGAGGATGGTCCACCAGATGGCACTGTTTTTTTCTTTCTGTGCACTATTTTAGAAATGATACAGAGTGTTGAAATTGTGAAATGGACATGCATGAATATATTTGTCTCATATTGTGTTGTTTTAGAAAGAAAAAAAAAGTCCTTCCTTTGCTAGTCAAACAGCCGAGTGGGCGTGGTTAGTCTTTAATAAAGCACCATATAAACTCTGCCTAGCAACAAGGAGGGCAAACAAAACCAAGTGACATGACCAGATAAAGGAAAATTGCCACGCCTGTTAGGTAGATACAATGTTATTTCTAGGTGTGATGGTTTATAATGAATGATAAATAAATGTTCATTGTATTTTAGAATACACAAACACTCACCCCAGTCTCTTCACACTGGAAGATGAAGACCTGAGGGAAGCGTTTGCTGCGTTCCCTGGCAGTCACCATCAGCAGGGAGTCGTAAGAGCAGCTGTCCAACACGACTTTGGTCTGCTGGATGTTCGTCACAGGGACAACCTCCAGCTCCGCCTTTAGTGCAAAACACAGCAGGGTCAAGGTTTAATTATTCTTATAGCACAATTGTAAAAACAGCCATAACTGCTCCAAAGTGCTGTACAGAAAAACAAAAAAAAGGTTAAACATTTTTTAAAATAAAAATTACAATAAAGTTTAGACAAGGTTATAAATACACAACTAAACAAACCAAACAATAAAATGGTGAAAAAGTATGCAGTTGAAATATAATAAGGCAAAAATAAAAACATAAAAGTTGTTTAAAAAAAACACCTCGGTTTGCGTAAAACACCCGCATAAATAGGTGAGTTTTTTTTGTGAAAATGTAAAACTTTGGAGAAATGAAGCAGCTCAGAAGATTGCAGAGTTTAGCAGCAGTGTGATGACAGCCCACATCAACATTATTCATGTCAATTTGAGATGGATGTTTTAATGTTGGAGTGTACTTTTGAAACATAACAATTCAGTTCTTTTACCAAAAAAAAGGTAGACAACTTCAAGATAGCGGCTTGCACTCCAAAAAGCGAAGTCTCTGCAAGAGTAAATCTAAAATCAAGTTAAATGTTTTTCTATCTGTTCTTGCTTATTTAAATGCCATATTTTGGTACAATTTACATACTAAAAAGAGAACTGCAATTTTTTGGAATTGTTGCTTATCGTTCACAATCCCTTTGCTCAAAAATGTTCATTAGGTCTTCTTATCCATATACTTACATATACAACATCTATTGTAATCAGACAGTATTTTCAGTATTTTAGATGGATTTCTTACCTGACCTGTTTCGACTGTCATCTGCAGTCTACTTCAGAAGGGTCACCTGACCCACTGTGAGTGTTGCCTACCAGCTGTTCTTACAGGCATGGCCGACATACTTGCCAACCTTGAGACCTCCAAATTCGGGAGATTTGGGGGGCAAGGCCGGGGGGCGGGGTTAAGGGGGGAGGAGTATATTTATTTATAGCTAGAATTCACTGAAATTCAAGTATTATATAAATAATACTTGAATTTCAGTGAATTCTAGCTATATATATATATATATATATATATATATATATATATATATATATATATATATATATATATATATATATATATATATATATATATATATATATATATATGTATTTTATTATTTTATTAAGCTGATCAGTTTTTATACTAATTTTATTATATATATATATATATATATATATATATATATATATATATATATATATATATATATATATATATATATATATATATATATATATATATATATATATATATATATACAAGCGACGCTGAGATCATTATCCATGCGTTCGTTACATCTCGTCTCGATTACTGTAACGTTTTATTTTCGGGCCTCCCTATGTCTAGCATTAAAAGATTACAGTTGGTACAAAATGCGGCTGCTAGACTTTTGACAAAAACAAGAAAGTTTGATCATATTACGCCTATACTGGCTCACTTGCACTGGCTTCCTGTGCACTTAAGATGCGACTTTAAGGTTTTACTACTTACGTATAAAATACTACACGGTCAAGCTCCTGCCTGTCTTGCCGATTGTATTGTACCATATGTCCTGGCAAGAAATCTGCGTTCAAAGAACTCCGGCTTATTAGTGATTCCCAGAGCCCAAAAAAAGTCTGCGGGCTATAGAGCGTTTTCTATTCGGGCTCCAATACTATGGAATGCCCTCCCGGTGAAAGTTAGAGATGCTACCTCAGTAGAAGCATTTAAGTCCCATCTTAAAACTCATTTGTATACTCTAGCCTTTAAATAGACTCCCTTTTTAGACCAGTTGATCTGCCGTTTCTTTTCTTTTCTCCTCTGCTTCCCTCTCCCTTATGGAGGGGGAGTTGCACAGGTCCGGTAGCCACGGATGAAGTGCTGGTTGTCCAGAGTCGGGACCCGGGGTGGACCGCTAGCCTGTGCATCGGTTGGGGACATCTCTACGCTGCTGACCCGTCTCCGCTCGGGATGGTTCCTGCTGGCCCCACTATGGACTGGACTTTCGCTGATGTGTTGGATCCACTGTGGACTGGACTTTCACAATATTATGTCAGACCCACTCGACATCCATTGTTTTCGGTCTCCCCTAGAGGGGGGGGGGTTACCCACATATGCGGTCCTCTCCAAGGTTTCTCATAGTCATTCACATTGACGTCCCACTGGGGTGAGTTTTCCTTGCCCGTATGTGGGCTCTGTACAGAGGATGTCGTTGTGGCTTGTACAGCCCTTTGAGACACTTGTGATTTAGGGCTATATAAATAAACATTGATTGATTGAGATATATATATATATATATACATATATATATATATATATATATATATATATATATATATATATATATATATATATATATATATATATATATATACATATAAATAAAAGACATACTTGAATTTCAGTGTTCATTTATTTACACATTTAGACACATAACACTCCTTTCTACTCATTGTTGTATTTGGAAGTGCAATGCTTTGCAGCCAGTAGCACAGCCTTTGAAGGAGCATAGGTATGGGCTGTGAAATATTCTGGGTTGGAGTCAATAACCAGGCGAGGTGACAAAGTTACGTCTCTTTACTTCATACTTCAGAACCGACACCCACACTTGCCGTCAGGGTGCGCAATACAACGTAAACCGTTGGCCAACCAAAAAGTAACCACAGAACACTATACGGTATAGTGTTCTGTGTTTACTTTTTGGTTGGCCAAGCGGACGTGACGACAGGCTGTCCTCACTCAGTTCCGCACGGACCTGGAGGGGGCGCGCCTTGAGTCCGGCTGGAAATTGGGAGAAATTCGGGAGAATGGTTGTCCCGGGAGATTTTCGGGAGAGGCACTGAAATTCGGGAGTCTCACGGAAAATTCGGAAGGGTTGGCAAGTATGATGGCCGACCAAGCAGACCTGTCAAGTCCACCAATAGTGCTGAAATCCTGATTCAATCTCTTCTCACTTCCCGTCTAGATTATTGCAACTCCCTACTTTTTGGTCTTCCCCACAAACTCCTCCATAAACTCCAACTTGTCCAAAACACTGCTGCACGTATAATAACTAGAACTCCTGTCATCAGTCACATCACCCCCGTTCTTCACCAGCTCCACTGGCTTCCCATTAAACAAGATCCTCCTCCACAACTTCGCCCCGCCATACCTGTCTGATCACCTAGACATCAACATTCCTATCAGGTCCTCCCAAAATAAATGTATAAATATTATTTTGTTTAAGTATGAGGATGGCTAACAATGGAGCTAATTGGAGTACACTAATCCGCCCATAAGGCTCTCTGAAAAAAAAATCCAAAAACTGCCACCAATACATTTACATTTTGTAACCTGAATATCAACCAAGTATTAAGGATATTGTTTTTATAAGCGCTTAACACCAAGGGCTACTTTTAGCAGCGCTGTGATCACAGAGACCTAACTAGCTTGTGCAGCTATTGACACACATACATAGAGGCTGCTGCTGCTGCATCCCCTCTGAGCTGGTAAAAGTTAATTCTAGATTATAAATCATGCCTTTCACTTGGATAGTAGAAGTTTGTAGCCATAAACCGAGAAGTTGGTCAACTTTGACATTTAATTTATACCTATAGAAGGCAAGAAAGTAGGGCTGCACAATTAATCAAATTTTTAATGGTGAACACGATTTTTTGCCGCTACGATTAAATGAGGGTGATCGTCGGCGATATTAACTTTTAAAAAGCAGGCTGCACTGCATACCAATTCAGGCACTTTCACAACCAACAGTCAGCCAACCACTGAGAGGCAACCAAAAGATGGTGAACTCGTGTGTGAGAGTGAGTAAGAGTGAATGAGAATGGAGGGCGATTGACAGTCACAGTTGCTCAGGAGGTCACTTGTAGCTCCCGAAAATATTAGGACAAATAAATATATTAATACATCGGTGCCGTCCCCTCCCGTAAAGTGACCCACAGGGTGCCAACAGGTACGCATTGTAACTCTGAAACAGCTTGCACGCCTCACCGTTCTCTAGGCCCCCTCACGCTCGTTCCCCCAAACCCGGAAATGCTCTGGCGCGTATAAACCAACAAACGCCACAACAAGTTGCACGGTAAAGCTGCGTTGGTGCGTACATTCAAACAAAGTATCGAGTTGCGGAGACAGGTTAAGCATTAAAACATTCCCCTTTTTTTCCTCAACCGCCATGTATAACTAATAATCCAAATAGAGTTATGGTTGCTCATAGAGCGGGCCGCATAAATAATGGTTGAACTGACATTTTATTTGGCGGTGTACCCGCCTACCACCTGCTGCCTACCGCCCGAATGCAGCAGGCTCCAACACCCCCCGCGGCTCCGAAAGGGAAAAGCGGTAGAAAATGGATGGAAATACATGTCCTTTATATACTGTGAGCAGCCTTTTGTGCATAATCTTATTTTTCCACTTGTTTGTACTTTATGATCACACTCTGCAATGGCATATTTATTTTTAGTTAGCTTTTTGTCTTTTGTACATTTAATTGTACAAAAGTTTGTATCACTGAATTTTTTGAAATTTCATTTTGAAATGAAAATTCACATAATGTTCATTTAAAATAGAAAGTGCAATAAAAATATATATATAACATAGTAAAGAGTCGTAATCAATGATCGTGATTTCAATATTGTTAAAAATAATTGTGCTTATTATTTTGGCCATAATCGTGCAGCCCTATGAGAAAGACGCGAAAAAATATTGTTTGCGGCACTTTTTTTGTAACCGTTGGTGAGGATTCTGAATAATTCTTCATCTAAAAGGAAATATGTGAACATCCCATCAGTCAGCATCCCAGTGAGAGCAGACATTGTACAGTAAGTGTTTGTTCTATTATGTTGTTGTTTGTATTTCTTGTTTTAACAGTTAGCAATACTGCTGCATGATTCTTAGTGTTTCACTAGAGCTGGATCTGTTTGGTACATAGCTTCTAAAACTTATATTGAGGCTCAAAAATATAAGGTTTTGGATCATCATTTGTCCCAAAGTAGTCTTTGTTGTCTCTCACAAAGTCTGCCATGATTAGTAGAGTTGTTGTTGTGAAAGGGAATAGCAAACGCTGTGATGTGTCTGTGAAATGAATACACCGCCGTATGCTTAAAATAAGCAAAATACAAAAATGTACATGTTATCATGAATGTGCCTGTTACTACATGACATACATATTTACAGCATGTATATAAAACGATGGAGGTTTTTGGAGGTTTTTAGAGCACTTTATATGTGGAATAGAGAAACTCCTCTGTGCTCCATTGTTAGCTGACTTTTGCTAGTGTTTATTTACGAGTTATGCTTCTCTCACATAGGGAATGTGAATGATACTCAAAATAAATAAATACAAAAGTGCAGCTCCCCTTTAAGCAAACTGGTATAAGAGTGAGATTTCTTTTAAATCACATTTTGAAAACTAATTTAATTTCACTTTCAAAGTAAATTTCATTTTAAAAAATGGTGTTCCAAAACAAAATTTGTAGTTTACCCTCTATAAGACAACTGTATACATATAGGTAACATTCATTAAATTACAGTACATCATATTCATTTTTTTTTTATCTAAAAAATCTATTAATTTTGCATTGATTTTTGCAGCTTCAAATTCAATATTTTTTTATAATGAATATAATTACACATTATAATGTATTATACTATGCTAACATGCACAATCCATGTGAATGTATACATTTACATGGTTTGTGCATGTTAGCATAGTTAGGATGATTTATTTATGATTTATTACCATTTATGTTACAGCATATAGTTGTCAATTTATTGGAATTAACCAAAAAACATACAATTGTGAAGTGACAGCATAGAGTTGTAACTTTTTTGCTTTGACTGTAAAATCACAGCTCTGCAGTTACAGTAGATTGCTGTAAATATATTTCACAGTCAATTACTGTAAATGTTACTGTGAAATTAATGCAATTATTAGCTAGTAATTTTCTGTGAACTTACAATGAACATATTTACAATGACGTCTGTATCTACCCTAAGAAAGTTAAAGCAGTCTACTGCTATTACCCTCTTTGAGCAGGTAAATCACATGTACATAGCAGGAATATGCAAAAACTATTCAAGAGTTACTACATGGACCTTAGAATTGTATACAGTATGTTCAGATTTTTTGGACAATGTCCATAGCTCCTTATAATAATAAAAAAAAAAAATGCATATATTATAAATATATAAAAGTATACATGCATGAAAGGCCTTTGAGACACTTGTGATTTAGGGCTATATAAATAAACATTGATTGATTGATTGATTGAAAGGTGTATCCTTACCTGACCAGTTACTGATTTGAGTGTCTTACCTTGGTCTGGGTGTCACAGAGCACAAGGTATCCTCCTTGGACCTCCATGATCATCTCCTGAGGCCACAGACGACTTTTGGCGTCCAGCTTCTTGACCTTGGCCACACAGTCGTCCACTGTGATCATCTGGTGGCCGTCCAGCTCGCAGGTCAGCACGTGCTGCGGGGTGTGGAGTGTGGTGAGTGTGTGTGTGTCACTACCCACACGCAGATCATTCAGTGTACCTCCACTCTGGTGTGAAGGTTGTCAGGCTGCCTGTTGAGCACCTCTGAGTATTCTTTTCTCTGCACTGACAAACATGCGGCAAGTCCAATGATGCACATTAGAAACAGCTGATATATGTTTAATCACGTGTCGACGTACTGTATATGGATTTGCCAGTAGGCCTGGATAAGCTTCTCTCGGGGCTCTTCGGTGAGGACCCCCTGTAGTCATCTTGTTGGAAAGCCCACCTGGACTGAGGAAGCTCCTCTGGTGAGAAACCCCTGTAACATAAAAAAATTCTCAATCTGCAGGGCGAGTCACACTACTGGTACACTGGTATACATTTACATTCCAAGTTCCTTTTTTTTTTTATTAAATATGAAATTATATTAGAAACACAACCTAAAAAGTGTCAAATAAAAATGTGATTTGAATTAAAAACGTCAAAGACTTTTTTAAATCCTTAAAAGGTGGCACTACTAGTTTCACTAGTGGTACACAGGCTCTATTTAGTGGTACTCAGCAACACAGTTGTATGTGTTACAAATGTGGTTTAATGAAATGTATAAGTTACCAATGGGTGGTACTAGTTTGAAAAATATCTGCTCTGACACACACGCCGTTGTAACACAATTTCCAACAGCTTGTGGCAGTAATGAGTCAGGCAGTTGAATTAATTAGGTTTCAGTTTGCACTGTAACTGTACCCATATCGAAAGTTTATTTTAGAAAAAGTACATTAATAATTTGTTACTATTTCAGTGTATTTCTTTAACCGCCTCAGTTTGGTCATCATTTTTATAAGCCCCCCATTTTTTTTAAATTTGCCTGACTTGAGCCTTCAAGGGGAACTGCACTTTTTGGAATTTTGCCTATCGTTCACAATCATTATGAAAGACAAGATGATAGATGGATTTTTTTTTTTCAATGCATTCTAACTTGTAAATAAACGTAAATAAGTCCGCTTACAGCAGAGCCAATGGAAGGTCCTTTATTTCACCAATAAAATTCAATAAATAACCATTCAAAAAGCGCCAACAATACTCCATTTACATTTTGTGACTTGAATATTACCTACTCAGTGGCCTAGTGGTTAGAGTGTCCGCCCTGAGATTGGTAGGTTGTGAGTTCAAACCGGCCGAGTCATACCAAAGACTATAAAAATGGGACCCATTACCTCCCTGCTTGGCACGCAGCATCAAGGGTTTGAATTAGCGGTTAAATCACCAAATATGGTTCCCGGGCGCGGCACCGCTGCTGCCCACTGCTCCCCTCACCTCCCAGGGGGTGAACAAGGAGATGGGTCCAATGCAGAGGACAAATTTCACCACACCTAGTGTTTGTGTGACAATCATTGGTACTTTAACTTTATAAGCGCTAACGCAGACAAACTATTTATAGCGGTGCTGTAATCACAAGCCTGTGTACAATTTCGACATGATCGACTAGCCAGGTGTTTCCTCGCTTCCTGGAAGTTTATTGTAGATCATGCATCTCACCTGGACAGGAGAAGTCTAAGGACGTATTCCGACAAGTTGGTAAACTGTGACAGCCATTTAGAACCCGAAAATGGCGAGCACGACACGACACCACACCACACTTGCCCACCCCCCAACACTGTTTCTTCGTGAGAATTATGGTCATTCTTCATCTAAATGGGAATATATGAACATCCCAGCAGTGGGCATCCTTATGACAGCAGACATTGTACAGTAAGTGATGTACTGTTGGCTCACATGAAGTCTGCAGTGAGTAATAACCAGTGATGAAGAAAGCAAAAAAAAGCAAACGTGATGCGTGTTTGAAATTAATGTGCCGCGTATGCTAAAAATGATCAAAATACGTAAATGTTAAATGTTATAATTAATGTGCCTGTTACTACATTACACATACGTATACTTAAAGTGTGTATATAAAACCTCAATGGAGGTGTTTGAGAGCGACTCTCATAGCCTCCATTGTAAGCGGACTTTTGATCACATTTATTTAATATTTAGAAAGCAAAACAAAAAACATCCGTCGTCTTGTCTCTCAAGATTGTGAACGATAGATCATTTACCCCAAAACAGTGCAGTTTCCCTTTAAGAAAGCTGATCAGTTTTTATACTCATAAATGACACAATATATTGTTAATGTTTGAAATAATAAAGTTATTACTTGCATATTTGACAACTGTAAATACATGTTTTTTCAGTGTAAATATTTGAATGAGCACCAGCTTCAAAGGTTAAAAAAAGGTTCACAACCCTTAAGAAATAATTGTAAAAATGTAAAATGAGTGAGTTTTTTTTTTTTAAAGTAATACTACAATGCATTCTCTAACGGTGGTAGGCTAGAATTTATAAAAAAGTTACATAACCATTTCAACTGAATCAATTTGACCTCTCCAAACCAGTCCAACTTAAATCTGCAGATTTATTGCAACAATACTGTATGCTAAACGGCTGCATTTCTGATAGAAACTGAAGACCCAAATTAATAACACAAGTAAATATTAACTAACCTCGGTGAGTAAGAGAAGGGACGAGAGTTTCCCAACATTTTCCAACTTAGGTCTTATTTTCTTTTCAATGTTCCAAGACAGGAAGAATGGATCAATTCAAACCTATAAAGGAAAAGTCATGTTTTTATTACATTGAAGGTGTGTTACAACACATGAACTCCTTAAATACACAAGTAGGCAGGTTAATTATACACTTGTCAATGAATGCTGGTGTTTACCTACTTTGCACATAGACATTTCAAATATAAAACACCTCAAAGGTTAATAGAATTTATAAATTGAGTCATTAAAAATAGTTTAATAAATTGAGGTATTTGCTATGGCATTTAATCTTTTGTTTATTATTTGGATCCCCATAAGCTATTCTTATTGGGGTGTGAAATAAAATACAACAATATAGAATTATCTAGAACAAAGAATTATTTTATAATTCATCATACTGCAACTGACAATTCCCAACAAATACATATAAAGTAAATTCAGCTATATACAATAATTGAGCAGATAAATTCCCTTTATAACAAATGATGTTTAAAGTATTAAAATTATAACATTGGTGTTCTGGTATTTTTAGGTTTTTAATGTAAAACAGGCTGTTTAAACTCAGGCTTCTGTGACTTATATTGCATAATTAACTTTAACAACATTCTGAATATGAATGTTTTATCAGTATAATTTCTTTCTTAAGGAGCGCCCTAAGTGGCTATTCCGTTGGCGGTCCCGTCTTAGCGGGATTGTGCCAAAAATGTAATTTCAGTTCTTATGTGTCTTGTACATGTTAAGAATGGACAAATAAAGCTGCTCTGCTCTGCTCTTAGAAAGGAGATTTCCCCCCTATTAAATGTTGGATAGCAATTAGACGTATTAATCAATTTTCTTTGAACGGTTGTATACTTTACATACGGTATATATCTTACATATTAAGCTTTAAACTATGACATGATTGAGAATCCCCAAAAACATTTAACTGTCACATGAAAGCTAGATATTTACTCATTAAATAAGGCCAAAAAACAAGAGAAGACCATTTTAAAAAACTATAGCATCCAACATTGTTAATGACAGTCTGAAGACATCACAAATGTTTTATTACCTTTCAGCTTTGATCCAGTGACATTATGACAGATCTTCACCACAAAGAAGGGAGCAAGTCTTTCTCGTGTGGCATTATGTTCAATATTCCCTCACTTCCTGCTTACACACACAGGGATCAAAGATCGCCAGGCTGGGCCTGTGTCATACAGGTGGGCTGGTATTACAGGTGTTGTTGCAAGGGCGTTAGATTTAATGTTTATGATGAGTCCAAAGGTGGGCACAAGTTCAAAGGTGGAGACGCTTTGAGAAAAAAAAAACTTGCATTGTGCAAGTATTTATTAATGTGTGTAATTGTCAGAGGTGTGGACTCGAGTCACATGACTTGGACTCGAGTCAGACTCGAGTCATGAATTTGATGACTTTAGACTCGACTTGACAAAATGTAAAGAGACTTGCAACTCGACTTAGACTTTAACATCAATGACTTGTGACTTCACTTGGACTTGAGCCTTTTGACTTGACATGACTTGCTACTTTCCCCAAAACCTAAAGCTTAAAAAGTTATTTGGGAGCGCTCCGTGTCTTTCATTTTGTACGTGTCTGTCCATCAGCGTGTGTGCTGCGTGTCAATACAACAGCCAATCAAATTAGATCTACATTGTTTTCATCACACAGCATTCAGCCAATCAAATTGCAGGACAACCAATGAACAAGAGTTGTCAAACAACGCGCCAGTGAGAAAGATTTATACCAAAGTTGGTTTCGTTCGGGTATAAAAACTACGACTTGGTCAACAAAAAACTAATTGCCGTATGCAAATCACGCAGTTCGAATATTACAGACGGAGACGCAACAACTTCCAACTTCGTTCGACATTTGAAGTTGCACAAAGAAGGGTAAGTTTTGAATGTAAGCTAACGTTTATTGGCTAAGTAACATGACTTTTATTTGCTGTGTAGTTAAATCAGTGAGGCTGTAAACTCACTGCTAACGTCATAACCATGGACATCTTATAAGTAGACGGAGCACGAGCGCTACTGCCTACTGGCGCAGACGAGACGCGGGGCCGCCATCTTGGAGTGGTGATCCGCTCCACTCAGTGCAATTCATTTGGCAGGAGCAATGAACTGTCAGCGCATTTCATTCATTTTACCTCACTGAATAGTGATACCACTCATTTTCACGCGCTTTTTTGTCATACGTGTAGCTATGATAACGGACACATGTTTTATTATTCATAGTTTGCTTAACAGTAATATAATATTCTTATATGCTATAAGTGACCAGACGTCCGAGATCAAAACTGGGAATATAAGCCCAGAGAAGGGGGAAAAAAACGGTCAGCTATTTTTAAGTTGAAGAAACAATATGATTATGTTACATATACATGCGTATATCCTACATAAACAATGTATGAATACATTAGATATCTATATATCGTATAGACCGTATCTCTGTTGCTGCAGCAGCAGAGAGTTTATTCTGTCTTGACACTTTGTATTGATATTTTGTATTACATTCTTCCCTTAAATGATAATGTTTACAGTGATTGTTATATATGTATTTTTTATGTATGTCGCTTTGGATAAAAGCGTCTGCCAAATACTTAAACATATATAAACACCTGAAACTCTTTATATCAGCTAAAACCACCAATCTCTTTAACTGGATTCAGAATAAAACCAAATGCTGTCTTACCCAACAATGTTAGTATTTGAATATTGTTACTTGAAGACTTATTCCTGGTTACAGTTATACTGTTAAGAAAGCATTGTCTTATATTTTGCCTAAAATGAGAATGCATCATAATCAATGGCGGCTGGTGAATTTTGTTTTAGGTGGGGCTGAAAGTTTGTAAACCAAACCCCTGTAGGGGCGTCATCCTCCCCCAGAAGATTTCTTTGTGATTTTCACATACAAATATTGAAGATCTTTGCTCCTTCTCAACTCTGTGGTAATGTTATTTTCATAAAATACAACCAATAGTACATTAATGTTAAATCTTACTTGTGAAAAGTAATCCCCCGATTCCTATTTTCAACAGTCCGCTCATTTGAGCAGGAAAACGCTGAACACCAGCCCGGCATCTTTGTTTTCTACCTGTCAACTGTCAGTTTAGGCTGCTCGCCGGCTCCTCATCACTACTTCAAGATGCAATTTGCTTGCGTCACAGCAACCAATACTGCGTCTACTTATACGATGTCTATGGTTATAACATCATTTTAAACACAGCAATATGTTGCGTCCACTGCAGTTTGCTACCTTATTCATACTATTTGTCAAGTGATTTTTTTAAGCAGGGTTGCATGAGGTACCTATACTTAACGTTACGTTAGTCAATGTATCACACACAGTAACGTAACATTAGACGGCGGTCAGCAGCACCGCGTATTTTAGCCACCTACAAAAAGACAAACATAGTCAAATAAAGGTCAGTTAAAATGTATACTATATTAAGAATATGTGTACATATTGCATAGGGCCCTGACATCTAAAAAGTACAACTCTGTTCATTGTTATGTTCATGTATTTGTTATGTTTTTCATGTGTACGCACACATAAACACACATACAGTATGAGATGAGATCAATGAGATAAGGTAAGAACAGAATACAAACTGCTGTGGAACTAGTTACAATGCAATATGCCATGGAAATACAATGTTAACACTTTTGTACAAATAAGTACAGTTACACTTGTTTTTGCAAATGTCTTTATTCTGTAAAGGAATGAGTTAAATGTTTAAAATTGTTTAAACTATTAAAATGACTGGTTAATAGTGCTATTATGAATTGCAATGTCAGTACTATTTTTTTTTCATGCTATTTCAAATGCACTTGTTTTAATAAATAAATACAGCGGTTTAAAAGCATACTCAATCTGTGTAAAAATATTAGTCTGTGGTTAAAAGGACTTGAAAGGACTCGAAACTCAAAATGCAGGACTTGTGACTTGACTTGAGACTTTCCAGTCTTGACTTTGGACTTGACTCGGGACTTGCCTGTCTTGACTCGGGACTTGACTCGAGACTTGAGGGCAAAGACTTGAGACTTACTTGTGACTTGCAAAGCAATGACTTGGTCCCACCTCTGGTAATTGTAGACATAAAAATAGTAAAACCTAAGTATGAGTCATATTCAAGTCACAGCTTATATATGCAAGAGAACAACAGTGAAAATAAAGAGCAGCCAGAAATTTGTTGTTGAATAGGAATTATTTTATTTGACTATCAGCTGATGTGGAAGGACTGTACACACCCACAAGAGTGAGAGACTGACCACAAGGGGCAGAGTTGGAGCTGTAAAGACAAAGTGCCCGTCTCATCTTGGAACAAAGAGTTTGTAGAAGATTGGACAGTTTAGACTGTAGCTTTGGCCTGTGTGGCCTTAGCCAGAGCTTTCAGGTCTGTGATGCACTTGGCAATGCTCTCCTTCTCCTGAAAACAACAACAAATACAAATTAAGCTCTCGGAATGAAGAAGATTGATGTAATTACTCCAGTATCGATCATATACTGATACTACTGATATTGACACCACCAGACTGTGGATCGATCTGGCCTACTTTTCAAAATGTGTACTAACTGTTACAATGCTGACACACCAACAGTTGTTATATTATCCTCTCTGTAGCGCTTATTAATCTACTTATTAATAGATGGTTACTTTCTGCTGCAACCTGGTTCTATCTAGACTTCTTGAAGTACATATTTTTTAGTCTCGTTTTAAACTAGCTGAACGGTTAGCTTAGCTATTAGCATGCTTGCTCCTGGCTTGCTCTCAGTGTGTAGCATGTTTGGCCTCATCCTCCAGTGATAACACTATGTAAGATACTAAGAAATGCAGTTTATTTTCCGCAGTGGAGGTGATTATTATTAGCTATGGGGTTGGCTTCGCACTAGGAATGGAGTGGGGTTGGCTTCGCACTAGGAATGGAGGCACACATTTAATTAGCTGCTAGCCGCTTGTCAGCCAAAAACCAAAAAAAAGAGGTACCAGTAATCTGCTTTTGTAAAAGGCCTGGGCGATATATTGATTTTATCTATAAATTACAGTTTTTTGTTGCAGACGATAAAAAAAAAAAAAAAAGTTCTCCTCATGCTTTGGCATACTTTCTGCCCCCATGAACTTTCCTAGCCCTCGCCCACACCCTCACTTCCTTATGAGAAATGAAAAACATGGCTAATGCCAACGAGAGCGAGACAAAAGGGTTGTCTGCACTTTGGTTTTGCGGCAACAGGCTTGGAACAAATGACTGAACGGTGCAAAGTTTGTTAAAAATAGGTAGCAGCACAAACTTATTCCAGCATCCGAAACCGAAACCTCCAGTCGAGTGCGAAAAATGCAATTCTATGATCCGAGCAAGACTACAACAAACAACAAACACCGGTTAAAATGCATCTCACTGTGGTGGAAGCATTTACACAATGTATGTAAAATGATACCATGTATGACGAGAAAGAAGCACAATGAACAGAGCGATCACTAAAGCAGTCGCTCTGCACACCACCAAGATGTGTGAACGAAAAAGACTGCCTTTACCCACCTACTAAATCTATTATATAGTCAGCATATCTTTATGGATTTAATTTGTTTAGTGTCAAAAACTTCCCATTTACCAAAATAGCTGAGCAGGTGTTTCTGTGTGAGTGAGAAAACTTAATCAAAACACTTGATGCAGCAACATTTTTAAGAACAAATTGTCTGCCTAAGCAGTTATTTTAGATGCTCATTTACAAGATATTAGCAAAAGGTGTTTCGCTGATTCAAACATCAGTATTCACTATCTCTCTTAAGTTTGGTCATATGGACTTAGGTCTGTGTATGCATGTGTGCACTGTATATACATATATACAGCTAAAACATTTTTGTTAAAAATGAACATGTCTTTGTTTGATATTCAACAAAGTGGGAAAATATATCAAATTTGCATTGCATTCCAAAGTGTAGGTCTGCTTTATTTTTGTCATCTGTAAATTAAGTTGCAATTATGTTTTCTATCTGTTGAAATGTATTAACCGCTGAAGTTGAAACAACCTGTAGTGAGAAGTCCCCTACCTGCTGAGGGGTGATGCTGCCTACGACACTCTTCTCCACCCAGTTGACCATGTGCTCCTGGGCCATGCGGCGCTGCAGGTCCTGCAGGGCGATTTGGTAATCCAGGCGCCGCTTCACATCATTGGTCACCGTGTGCAATCTCTCTCTGTAGTTAGTCTCCAGAATCCTGGCCACATTGTTCTGACAAGAACAATAAACCGGCATAAGTGATGGTTATAACTGTAATTAAGATGTAATTATTATTGCAGTAGCCTACTCAGTGGCCTAGTAGTTAGAGTGTCCGCCCTGAGATCGGTAGGTTGTGAGTTCAAACCCCAGCCGAGTCATACCAAAGACTATAAAAATGGGACCCATTACCTCCCTGCTTGGCACTCAGCATCAAGGCTTGGAATTGGGGGTTAAACCATCAAAAATGGTTCCCTGGGCCACAGCTGCTGCCCACTGCTCCCCTCACCTCCCAAAGGGTGATCAAGGGTGATGGGAATAATTTCGCCACACCCAGTGTGTGTATGTGTGTGACAATCATTGGTACTTTAACTTGAACTTAATTACTGACTCTTATTATGCAATTTCATCTTGTGGCCAGCAGAGGTCAACCAATAATTTGTATTTTTGGTGAAACCGGCTCAGTTGTACTTTTTCTTTACAGAACATACCTGGGTTACACCAAGTCGGTAATTTATATGTGCGAGTAAAGCATAAAACTCATAACGTAACATGGCATACATGTATGACGTAACATGACGTCATTGTAAGATGGGTTGTCTAATAAGTAACATTTATTGCAAATGTTGATCTAAATTAAGGAAGAAAATCAACAAGTTAGCAAGAGGGCTAATCCATGCTTTAATTAATGTCAAAAATAGACCTTTTTATCTATTACTTCCACTTTTTCACTTTTGACGCATGGTCTCAGAATTTAACCCCCGCAAAAAGGTCAGAACAGAGAAGACCTTACCCTCTTAGCGTCAAACAGCATTGAGCGTCCCGCTACTCGCCATTGCTCCTTCTTTTCACCCTCAATAGCCTGAGTTAGAACGGTGATGGCGTGGTCCTTCACCTCCTGAGCCTTAGCAACTTTTTCCTGCAGAAAAACATGGGACAGTTTTGTGAGCGCAAGCTGGTACTTTCAACACATTCAGAATGACGTCAACCTACCTCTGCGATTTTGTCAGCAAACGCTGCCACGCTCGGGCCGAATTTCTTGACACCATACACAATGATAGAGAGGACGGAGATGGCGATAAAAGTCTCGTGGTTGATGACGTAAATTTCCTTGGAAAGCAAGTAGGTCAGCAGACCAGTACCCAGCATGTAGGGTCCTAGACGACAGGGAGTTCCTTCATGGTTAATTTTTCATGGTCAAGCACAATGGACCTTCGACATTTGACTGACCCTGAAGTTACACATTTCTTTTTTCGAGAAAAAGTTGCTCCATGAAAATATGTATCCTCAGATTGCCAGTATATCTGTGGCGATAGGGGTGTGGCTATGGCCTGGTGGGGGCCTGGTCAATATGATGTAACCATATCATTTGCATAATCAGCGTTGATCAGAATCAGAACGAGAATAGTTTGTATTGCCATTGTTTGAGAACGGGTTCACAAACTAGGAATTTTTCTTGGTGCAATCGTGCAACATAAGATACATAACACAGAATAGGTAATAAGCATTTATTTCCTTTAAAAAAGCTTAGAAATGTTACACATTTAGAAACAAATCTGTTTTATTACTTAGTATTAACACAACATAATTTTGCTTTATTTTTCAATTGTTGATGCTTATAGGCGGTATAGCTCGGTTGATAGAGCGGCCGTGTCAGCAATTTGAGGGTTCCAGGTTCGATCCCCGCTTCCGCCATCCTAGTCACTGCTGTTGTGTCCTTGGGCAAGACACTTTACCCACCTGCTCACAGTGCCACCCACACTGGTTTGAATGTAACTTAGATATTGGGTTTCACTATGTAAAGCGCTTTGAGTCACTAGAGAAAAGCGCTATATAAATATAATTCACTTTACTTCACTTATTGTACAATGCACTTTGTTGAGGATTTTTCAAGTTTCTAGAGACTTCTCCAATCTTTTTAGTGAATTTTTCTTTATTATAATTGACTTGTAACAAATCTACGGAGTGAATTAAATTTATATAGCGCTTTTTCTCTTGCGATTCAAAGAGCTTTACATAGTGAAACCCATTATCTACACTATTGTTCAAAAGTTTGAGGTCACCCAAACAATTTTGTGGAATAGCCTTCATTTCTAAGAACAAGAATAGACTGTCGAGTTTCAGATGAAAGTTCTCTTTTTCTGGCCATTTTGAGCGTTTAATTGACCCCACAAATGTGATGCTCCAGAAACTCAATCTGCTCAAAGGAAGGTCAGTTTTGTAGCTTCTGTAACGAGCTAAACTGTTTTCAGATGTGTGAACATGATTGCACAAGGGTTTTCTAATCATCAATTAGCCTTCTGAGCCAATGAGCAAACACATTGTACCATTAGAACACTGGAGTGATAGTTGCTGGAAATGGGCCTCTATACCCCTCTGTAGATATTGCACCAAAAACCAGACATTTGCAGCTAGAATAGTCATTTACCACATTAGCAATGTATGGAGTGTATTTCTTTAAAGTTAAGACTAGTTTAAAGTTATCTTCATTGAAAAGTACAGTGCTTTGCCTTCAAAAATAAGGACATTTCAATGTGACCCCAAACTTTTGAACGGTAGTGTACATCTTTAAGCTACATTTAAACTAGTGTGGGTGGCACTGGGAGCAGGTGGGTAAAGTGCCACCCACAGCCTAAGGAAACAGTGACAGTGATTAGAATGGCGGACGCGGGAATTGAACTTGGAACCATCAAGTTGCTGGCACAGCCGCTCTACCATCATAGCCACGCCATCCAAATAATCTTTTTCTAGTGTTTTGGGAGACTACACTCGTGCTTGGATACTCTATTTCTGTCACTCCATGTCCGTAGAACGCTGTCCGCGAGTATATCTCAAATATAATGAAGTGTGTCTACGTTGCACACATCCTGCTTCTGCCGCAGACAATCCCATGCATCTTGGTTACGTCATCACAACATCCTGTTTCGGCAATGCTGAAGGGATTAGATGTAAATCAAATTCTTTTCGGTGGCCAAATTTTTGGTGCATCACTAGTCATACATCCATCTATTCTCCACCGCTCGTCCCTCTTTGGGTCCATAGTGCACAAGTAGGCTGTATGTATCCATTCCTATATTACTTAAATTTGTTTTCACAATTAAAAAAACCCTAATTTTTAGGGAGTGGCGGCTTTTATTTTGCCGTGGCAGGGTGCCACGATCAATTACAGTAGGGGAAACCCTGCCGTGAGCTTCTCAAATCAAATCAAATCAACTTTATTTATAAGAATGAACTTCAGGAGTGTTTTGATTTTGATTTGCCTTTTTTGTGATGCCATGCTAAGGGGAACCAGTGATGGCAAAGAACACCACGATGACCTGAAAACCAGAAATTGAACATATAGCAACAAAAGCCAAACCCACATCTTAATTGTTTGTGATTGCTATTATTTAAAGGGGTTTGCTTACTTTTACTATTGTATTGGAACAGTAATCAGTTTGTTTTTTTGAACAGTTGAAATCTGGAACGGATTATTTCTGTTTTCATTATCTCTTATGGAAATTAATTCCACTATAAATGCACCTTTTTGGATCAATCAGATGATGGATTATGGTGTGCCTCTGACAGTAATTTTTTGGGATGTTTTAATTTTACAAAAGCCAACTGATTGTGCGTGTCTGACCGACAGCACATTTGCTGAAAAGTAAATAATGCTTCTGGCTTATGACAACTGACCTGTTACACCAGTTTTAGGGTACAGGAGCTGGAAAAGCTCCTCCGGGAAGAAGCCATGACGGACTTTGCCTCCCGTTTCTGGAAGGGGTGGCAATGGGGCCAGACTCTGGGACGATGTGTGAAGGGAGCGAGATGCCTGGACCAGCCTACATAAATATGGAAAAAATAATATCAGTGGTCACTTCTACAACATCAACAATCAAGAGTGGATTTTAAAAAAGTATTAAAACTACATACCCAGCTCCAAGGTGGCCACTGCTTTTCAGAGAATTAGCTGCAAACAGGACAAGAAAACATGGACATGAAATTGTTGGTATATTATTACATTAAAACCATATTAATCCAAATATAAAATATTTTTCATGTGTTTACTTTAAAGACAATTTGAACGCGCCAACTTTGGTCTGATGACAAAGATACAAGTATGAACACTAAACTGTACCTATATACATTATCAATAGTTATGATGCTAATTTTAAAGGGGTCATATCATGATGTTTTTCTACTTTCAAAACACTTCCCTGTTGTCTACACAACATGTAATGGTGGTTCTTTGGTCAAAAGTTTGCATGGATTATATTTTACAGAGCGTTTAAGCTGTTTTCTGACCGTCTCTTAAGAATGTGCTGTTTTACGCATTTACTTGCCCCCACTTTGACTCCGCTTCTCCTTTGTTGTGGTTTTTAACGCTTCCATGGCAAGACTACTGACAGATATAATAAGTTCCAACTATACACTAATTTGTTTTAGAAATGGCAAAAGCAAAATATGCATGCAGTCTGCCCCACAACAAAAGGATAGGGAAAAAGAAGGAGCTTATTGACAACAGTGCAGGTGACAATGCCGGAAGCGCACAAGGCACTCTTGGTATTTATACCATTTATGGATAATTCAGTTATGTTTTTCCTCACCGTTGTACAAGTTGTGAAAATTCCAAACAGCTCGTTTGGCGGAAGTAGGAAGGAAGGCAAGATTTTATAAATATCTCCACAATGCCTCCGCGGTTGAACTTCAAATTTTTGGGACTTACTTCAAATTGAACACAGTTGTTTTTTTAAAGATGTTTACATACTCCCACATTTAGGAGGTCATTTTATTTTTGGGTCAATTTTGTTTGTTTTTGTTCACTCAATGACCCCCTAAAGCATGGGTGTCAAAATTGGCCCGCCATGAAATTTCACTTGGCCCTTGAGGCGATATCAAATTAACACTAGAGCTGGCCTGCCGATTATATACAGCGGCGGTGCCGCGGTAACACAGCATTCCCCGCTAATTCTCATACTTGCCAACCCTCCCGGGAGACTCCCAAATTTCCGTGCCCCTCCCGAAAATCGTCACGTCCGCTTTTCATCAAGTCCAACGAGTGCTGCCTTCTGCACGCACACACAAGTGAATGCAACGCATACTTGATCAACAGCGATACAGGTTACACTGAGGGTAGCCGTATAAACAACTTTAACACTGTTAGAAATATACGCCACACTGTGAACCCACACCAAACAAGAATGACAAACACATTTCGGGAGAACATCCGCACCGTAACACAACATAAACAAATACCCAGAATCTTTTGCAGCACTAACTCTTCCGGGACGCTACAAAGTGTGTGTGTGTGTGTGGGGGGGGGGGGGGGTGTATATTGCAGCCTGGAAGAGTTAGGGCTGCAAAGTTTTCTGGGTATTTGTTCTGTTGTGTTTATGTTGTGTTACGGTGCGGATGTTCTCCCGAAATGTGTTTTGTCATTCTTGTTTGGTGTGCATTCACAGTGTGGTGTATATTTCTAACAGTGTTAAAGTTGTTTATACGGCAACACTCAGTGTAACCTGTATCGCTGTTGATCAAGTATGCGTTGCATTCACGTGTGTGTGCGTACAGAAAACGCACATATCTTGTGACTGGGCTGGCACGTTGTTAGAATGGATGAAAAGCGGACGTGACGACAGCTCGTAGAGGACGTTAAAGGCAATGCCTTTAAGGCACGCCCCCAAAGACTGTGGTCCGGGTGGACTGCGAGCCTGGGCCCCGACGTTAATGAAC
This sequence comes from Entelurus aequoreus, assembly GCF_033978785.1. Lineage (NCBI taxonomy): Eukaryota > Metazoa > Chordata > Actinopteri > Syngnathiformes > Syngnathidae > Entelurus > Entelurus aequoreus. Next base: position 65,463,139 of record NC_084737.1, read on the forward strand.
TAGCACCCAAGAAAAGATGCCAGGTATCTGGCTTGGGCACATCAGATTAGATCAGTGTGTTGCAAACTGAGCAGTTTAAAGTCCTAAATGGTTGGTTTATTCATTGTTATTTTATTTTCAAATTTATTAGCCTGTGGAAAAAGTTAATGTTGATATTTACCTCAGAAGGCTGCAAATGGAAATGAGGCATTCAATTTTTATTTAAATTGTATTTGATATGCCATTGATATTTTTTTAATTATTATTATTATTATTATTATTTGAAACTGGATTCTGCATGTCACTATAAAGTTATATAAGCCTTGCTTGTTCAATATTCAATGCAAAACTTGTTTGGGTCCCTATTAAAAGGTTAATTTGTTCAACCTTGGCCCGTGGCTTTGTTCAGTTTTAAATTTTGCCCACTCTGCATTTGAGTTTGACACCCCTGCCCTAAAGTGATAGTTACATTTTAATCAAAAATTAATTAAGATGGACACATTTAGACACATCAGATGAGTTTGTTCAAGTAAACACTGTTCAAAGTCATATTTATTGCAAAGCTGACAGTAAAAAGCACACCATTGCATTTATTGACCAATAATAGTTTGTTGTGTTTTAATAGCTTAAGTGCACGAAGTAGCTCTAAACTAACTGTCAAAAAGGTGACATCCAAAAAACAGTGTGGAGCTGCTAGCTCGCGTGCTAACATGGCTGGTCAGTCCACATTGATCATGTAGCACTTGCTAAGACACAAAGTAAGATAAATGCTGTAAAATATGACAAACTAGCAATAATAACAATAACAAAAACGCATTTTGGCGAAACATTTATTCTGGTTAGCCATGATTATCTTGACCTAGCCACTCATTCATTGTGCGGCCTTCACTTTACCCTTCAAGCTTCACAACCCCAACATTTGCTTGTCTTTAGTCATGTCACGGTCAAATGGAACTTTATAAACCTCATCAAACACGACAGATGTTCATACCTGAAAGTATAACGAGCCTGGACAGCATGTTGGAAGAATGAAGGGCCAACTTGTTTGCACCTTGGTTCGGTCTTCTTCGTGCCCTTCTGCAAAGAGCCGCAAGGATGGCGGACAAACGAGAGATTGCAGCGAAACCTCGCGAGATCGTGTACAACCTTGGAGTTGGTAAATAAAACGACCGCTAGATGGTGCTGCTCACAAGGATACGGTTCAACCATCACAACGGGTGTCTTTTATTTATATATTTACAGTATGTTTAAATAAATACAACACAAAATATGTCTGATGTGTCAAATAATAGTAGATTTAACAAGATTTGAATTGAAACAGCAGTGAAGTAAGGACACTTTATTTAAAAATAAAATGTATTTATTTTTTAAATTTTGGTGAAGAATTGCACTGCATAATATCGAATCATTTTTTTCATGTTTGGGACATCTCATGTAAGAGTAAAGACTAAAGAGGGTGTATTCAATCACAACTATACGCACAAACACGCACGCACACACATTCTTGTATTTTTTACCTTCTTGACACCTCCAAAAAATGCCTCTTTCTAGATATATAAAGATTTGTATTTACAACATTAATGGCCCTAGTGTGTGGATGTGAGTGTGAATGTTGTCTGTCTATCTGTGTTGGCCCTGGGATGAGGTGGCGACTTGTCCAGGGTGTACCCCGCCTTCCGCCCGATTGTAGCTGAGATAGGCTCCAGCGCCCCCCGCGACCCCGAAGGGAATAAGCGGTAGAAAATGGATGGGATGGATGGGATAATATATGCCCATCCATTCATCCATTTTCTACCGCTTGTCCCTTTTGGGGTCGCGAGGATTGCCGGAGCCTATCTCAGCTGCATTCGGGCGGAAGGCAGGGTACACCGTGGACAAGTCGCCACCTCATCGCAGGGCCAACACAGATAGACAGACAACATTCACACTCACATTCACACACTAGGGCCAATTTAGTGTTGCCAATCAACCTATCCCCAGGTGCATGTTTTTTTTGGAGGTGGGAGGAAGCCGGAGTACCCGGAGGGAACCTACGCAGTCACAGGGAGAACATACAAACTCCAATATATACATACTATGCAAATATAAAAAAGGTAAGCTTTCAGTAATTTTTTTATTTTTATTTTTTGTTAGTAATTGGTTTTTAATATTTATTATTTACTTCAAGTTATTACAGTACATACATATTTATTTTATTTTATTTATTTATTTTTGCATTTCAATTTCTTACACACACTTATTATTACATATGTTGGCCAGAGGGGGAGCACTACTAATTTTTACACACACTTGTTATTTCATATGTTGACCAGAGGGGGAGCACTTTTAAAACCAACACACAGTCAATTTGAAAAATCCCTCCTTTTATGGGACCACCCTAATTTTGATAGATTTTACCACCAGGGGTGCAAATGAGACATTCTCTATTAGATGCAATGGTTTTCCATATTGGGACCATGATTTATGTCCTAACTTGTTCACCGGTCCTCATATGGAAGCTACTTGTCCTTGTCGGTGTTTCAAGAAGAGTATAAATACAAGAACACACACACACACACTCTCTCTCTCACACACACATATATATGTATATATATATACACACATGTATATATATACATACATATATCCTTTTTTTTTTTTTTTTTTTTTTTTTAATCTTTTATCCATACATATTAGTGCGCAATATGTAGTATATATTTTGTATTTTTTTTGTTTTTCATCACGTTTTACTTCTGCTACTGTATGTAAAACTGTACTATGGTACATTTTTTGTCTACTTTATACCTTTTATTTTCGCCCTCTTTTTGTGCACTTGTGTGCTTTATCCTTTCCATCCTTATCCTTTCCATGCTTTGTAACTGAGCTACTGTGTGGAACAATTTCCCTTGTGGATCATCAAAGTCTGTCTAAGTCTTAAAACCTGCAATGCAACAACATAATTCCCCCATTGTGGGATACACCCAATTACCCTACTATTTTCTATCTGTGAAGTTGCTGTACACTGGCATATACAGTATAGTATTTATTATTTGTGTACAGTAACCAGGTACACTGCTGCTGCTCATTTTCCGTATCATGCTTTTTTAAACAGAGACATTTTAATTTCCCCATTTTTCAGGAAAATACATTAATAATATTCTGTTATATTCTAAAATATTAGACACAGCTCTCAGTATGAGGCGGTTTTACAGCACAGCAAAGTACACCCTCCTAATTAATTAAAACTTCTCCAATCCTCTAAAGAACACAAAGGGGGATTTTAGATTATTATGGATGCTTTAGGAGGATTAACACAAAAATCAACAACCTAAGTTAGAAATGAAAAAACAAATTCATGAAGTTATTGATGTTTTCCAGCCATTTATATTATCAGTAAATGTTATTAGGATCAAAACGTGGTGTGTTCTATGTAGGCAGCATGTAGGGGGTACTGTAATGTTCTGTTTGTAATCTTTGGGCCCACCCGTGTATGGTATCATTTTAGGCATGAGTGGCTGCTGAGATAGAGGAACAAGTGACGTGGTCCTTCACTTCCTGCAAACTTATGCTCAACAGAAAGAGCGTGGAAGACAGACAAGCTAAACTTAAGCGGGAGTACATTTCGAAGAAAACACGGATGATATTTAAATGGGCACACGAGGACACGTTCAGTTTGGATGAGAGGATGGTGCGGTATGTAACCTTCTGATTTCAGCCTCCTAACACATGTTTGTCTTTTCTTGCATGTTTCATTCAAAATCCAGCAAGAGAACGGAGATACACTCCAACAATTGTCATATCTAGTGAAAAACATCTACTCTACATTTGGTGAATTTACTCAATTCAATACAAACTAGAGGTAATTGTGTGCCAATGCATAATAACATCTGCACTTACAGATATTTCCTTTTAAAAAAAACTTCAAATATTAACACTTTTCATGCAAAAGATGGCAATAGTACGTCAACCAGTGTCACCTGGAGCTAAACCAGGTGGTTCGAGTAAAGATTAAAGCAAAGCCAAGTTCTATCTTAGTGTAAGGAAAGAGAAAATAATGGAGAAGGAAAAGTTTGTCATGATCCAAAGCATAACTCATCATGAATGCATGCATGTATGGCAGCTAATGCACTAATCAGGGGTGTGCAACGTGCAGGCTGGGGGCCGTTTATTGTCCACAGCTTGATTTGATTTACCCGTGGCACTTTCTGTACAATTAACAAAAGCACAAAGAAGAGTAACAAGCTGTGATAAAGGTTAAAATATCATAAGACCAATAATAGTATGCTTTGTCCACTATAACAGTGTTTCTTAAACATTGTTGGGCCGCCAGTCCCCACTAGAGCAGTGGTTCTCAACCTTTTTTCGGTGATGTACCCCCTGTGAAAATTTTTTTAATTCAAGTACCCCCTAATCAGAACAAAACCTTTTTGGTTGAAAAAAAGAGATAAAGAAGTAAAATACAGCACTATGTCATCAGTTTCTGATTTATTCAATTGTATAACAGTGCAAAATATTGCTCATTTGTAACGGTCTTTCTTGAACTATTTGGAAAAAAGATATACAAATAACTAAAAACTTGTTGAAAAATAAACAAGTGATTCAATTATAAATAAAGATTTCTACGCATAGAAGTAATCATCAACTTAAGATCAATATTTATGGAACATGTCCACAAAAAATCTAGCTGTCAACACTGAATATTGCATTGTTGCATTGTTGCATTGTACTGAATGGAATAGCCTACTTGATTTGATGTTCAGTTTATGAACTTACATTCATATTTTGTTGAAGTATTATTCAATAAATATATTTATAAAGGATTTTTAAATTGTTGCTATTTTTAGAATATTTTTTAAAAATCTCACGTACCCCTTGGCATACTGTACCTTCAAGTACCCCCAAGGGTACGCGTACCCCCATTTGAGGTCGAGCATAGGCACTCTGTTGTAATACTTTTGGTACGTACGACGGGGGAAGGAGACGACACAACGGCAGGGATCAGTTCAATAGGTTTATTGAAACTGATGCTGATGATGTGTTGGGATGTGTATGCTACTAAACGTGAATGGTGCAGGACGATGTGTAGAATTATTAATGTAGAATTTTACCAGAGTTTGTTGTAAGTGCGTGTTGGATGAATCCTTCGTCAGACCAAAGGGCCAAGGAGAGAAGGCAGTCCGTGGGCAAGCGATAGGTCGGGGGCTGGAGGGAGGTAACGAGGTCCGTGTCCAAGCAGGAGTCGAGGATCGAGGGAGGCAGTCCAGAATCCAGTGGCAAGTCGAGGCACACAGCTCGATCACGAGAAACAGAGGGTACACTGTGGGGAACACAAAGGACATAAGACACAGGCACAGGGAAAGCACAGAGAGAGCAAGTACGCGGAGGGAAGCCAGAGACGGGATGCTTACTACGAGGAGTGGACTATGTTCCGGCACTGGATCTTCGGGTCCGCTGGTCTTTATGCTGTCTGCCCTCATCAGACCCAGGTGCGCTGATTGGTGATTGCCTGCAACTCTGCAGGCGTGTGGGGCGTGTCCCGACACGCTTCTAGCAGAGGTGTTTGCAGCAGATGACATGCGGGATTGCACATGCGCCGTGACAACTTTTCCACCACTCGTGACAGTAGTGCATCCCTCAGTTGAATGCATTGAGTGTTGCCAGGCGTACGATGTTTGTGTGACAATTTTACCCTCTGTAAGTCAATAATTCCTCACATCCCACGATGTACGATAGTTTGACTTTTTTAATACTTGACTACTAGCGAACACAAACTGTGTACATTCCATTTACAACCAGGTTAAGGCACACTTATGCCAGTGGTAGTTTTTTTTGCAGCATTGTTGCTAGTTGATTAAAATGTAAAACTGCATTATAAGCTGCACTATACACAATCGGTGGTAATGTTTCACTACAGCAGAGGCTACTGAGCAACGTCAAATAAAGTATACTTGATAGTTTTCCTCAAAATACGATCGTTTTAAGCTTCTGGTATATTTTCAATCTGGCAACACTGGACGCATGACAATCAATGACAATTCCAACCATCCATTTTCTACCGCTTGTCGCTTTCGGGGACGAGGGGGGTGCCGGAGCCTATCTCAGCTGCATTCGGGTGGAAGGCGGGGTACAACCTGGACAAGTCGCCACCTCATCACAGGGCCAACACAGATAGACAGACAACACAATTAATTCTGTTAATTGTTATTTTGTACAAAAAAATTTAATATTGAACAATTTGTTTACCACTCATACTGTATTATTCCGAAATATCTAATCCCTTCAAACCACACCCTCTTTATGAACACCCCTCCTTTATGTGAGCCAGTTCTGTAATCTGAACTCTGTCCCTGGTATAGACGGTACACGAAAATCAGGAATATTTGGGCGACATTTATTGTTCAACTCCGAAAAGTGGACACTGGACAAAGAACCTGTGCAGAAGGGTTGTTCAACTGGCGGCCTGGGGGGAAAATCCGAGTTCAGTTCAAAACTTGGGAGAAAACATTTTTGTAGCAAATTCTTAAAACCACTAGAGTGCTCCTTTGGTATAGAGGAACTTGGACCCCTGTAAACACATTGGCAGATCCTTGCATTGACTTTTTGACCTTGTTAGCAAAAAATAGAACACTGGGGTCCAAACTTGTGCTTTACATAAGTGAGGCGCTCCACAAGGCACCCCTTTAAGTCCTCTACCTTTTTGGCAGTTACACATTTTTTTCATGTGATTTTTGTAACTAAGGTGTTGCTGTAGCTTGTTAACTTCTGATGCAGTCAGCAGTCATTTGTTAAAAGTTTTTAGTTATACTAGTAGTGTTCCTCAAGGTTCCATTGTAGGCCCTCTCTTTTTCATCATTTCAGTTCAAAGAAATGTGTGAGGGACTCACATTTTTGCATCAGATAGTTAAAAACACTATGTGCTGTCATAGAGATGATCTTTGACTAGTTTTTTGCATCTTTGACTAGTTTTTTGCATCTTTGACTAGTTTTTTGCAGAAGATCCTTAAAAACAGCAGAGCGTTCTGTAACTCTGACCAAATAAACAGACAAAAATCATAGTAGACCAGTGTTTTTCAACCATAGAGCCGTGGACCGCCCCCGTGAGGGCCGCCAAGAAATATCCTTTTTTTTTGTTGTGGTCCGTATGGGCCACAGCAGTACTTAGTTGTAATACACTTTTCCAACACTTGTGGCAGTAATGATAATCTCAAACACACAGAAGACGTCTGGAAATAAAGTCATAGAAAAGTTTCTTAAGTGCAAAAAATATGACTAAAGTGGTAAAGCTGTATCTTCATTTGCATTTTAATTTTATTGCCAGTTTAGTTAAGAAACATATTCATTGTTAATATTGTTTATTTCTTTTAGTACAATAGGCTCCAGCACCCCCCGCGACCCCGAAAGGGATAAGCGGTAGAAAATGGATGGATGG